>NW_021940122.1:3326054-3328535 GCF_001715985.3 Manacus vitellinus
CCTCCCCGTCGGGGAATCGAACCCCGGTCTCCCGCGTGACAGGCGGGGATACTCACCACTATACTAACGAGGAGCGCGGCGGTGGATTTGCCCCTCCCAACGCACCGCAAGAGCCACCGGCGCCACCCCGCACCTTGTGGGACCCCTGTCCGGCACCGGCGCTCCAAGGCCTTCCCTAAAACTGCAATAACGAATCACAAGGAAAATGCTGCACCAAGGAAGGACACGCGCATTTCCTAAACCTATGGGGAGCCCTGTTTTCTACTGTGGTGAAACCACCTGTTCTCAGAGGAAAGTGAACCCCTCCTCAGGTGGCAAGTCAATTGGACAACTTGTAAAATCAAGACATTAAATTAAAAAATGTAGAAAACACTTAGGAATCAAATGCCTGTGAGTCAGTGAAAAAGTTGCAGAGGAAGAGGACATCACCAAATTCCAAGCCCTTTCCTTCACAAACTGTCAGTACGAGTGCTAAGCTGAACTCCTCAAGTATCCTCTCCTTTGCTGTTTCACTTGCCACTAACACCACCTATCATAAAATACAATAATAAAAACCACTAGGAAGCCAAAAAGAAGGCAAGTGTCTGCATAGAGAAAGCATATATAAATGTATCATGACAATGCAAGAGCTGCCTCAAAACCAGGCAACATTTAACACAGATATTCACACCCTTTCCACAGAAAGGATCCCAAAGCTGCCACTACAACAACAATAAATATGTGGTATGAGGAGATAGTCATAGATCCAGTGCAAGAAAATATGCAGTTAGTTAGGAAGAAATAGGACAGGATACATCTGATTGAAAAAAGAGCAGAAAAACCCAGATGTGCATGAACAAGAAAGAAACAGAAACCCACACAATAACGGCTTCTAAATTGAAAAAGCATTATTTACCAATGACATGTAGGGGCTTTAAAAATTGTGGGCAATCCACATAAAATAATTATTTTATTAGCTACAGACCTAGAAGATTCTGCAAAAAGTCATATACCTAAAAAAGCAACCCTGACGTGCTCCAAATTCAACAGGCAGTGTTTTCCTTTTGTGGCCCCTCAGCAGCACTGCTGGGTCACTGACCCTGTGGGACTCCAAGACTCTCCATCAGAGACCACAGTCCTCAGGAAGCTGATCAAAAGATTCTGGGAAACAGTACTGAAGCAATACAACCACTCCAGAGGCCAGATAAAGAGTGCCTGTTGTAAGCAGAATATGGATTTTAAACTCTCTCTTATGCTCACTCAAAAACACACTTCTAACGGATTTTGTTAGAATTTTGAGACCAAGAAGTGTCATAACAAAAACACTGGTCAGAAAAGAGAGAAGCTGTAAAGTTTACTTTATGTTTCCGCTCTTGTGAGTAGACTTCATCTTACTGTAAACTAATTTCAGAACCACTGTGATAAGACCTTCTCCAAAGCAAGAGATTGCTCAGTAAAGAAAGAGCATTTGCAAATTTGTGTGCCAGGAGCCACAAGATGTGATGCAACTTCAATAAAACACAGTACTTTCCAGTAATCTTGCATGCCATAGACAGATGAAATAACAGATGTAATCTAAAACTTTTGCTTTTTACTGAGTTTTATCTCCCTGTGCAGTCTTTTGTAGGAGATCATCCTCATCCTTATCCTCACATATCGGGACATAAGAAATGCCAAGTATTTGGGCATTATTTGTTCTGTTTCTAAAGAAATAACATTACTGAATTAAGTGTCTTGGTGTTGCCACTGCATTTGTCTCTGAAAGCTTTTAATGACAATGTGCAATGATTTTATGTATATAGAAATCCTGTAGCTACAGCTGTAAGTTGTGATCCTGCTGCCTCCTCCACTTTTATGAGCCAGCTCCTTTATACCAGCTTGCTTTACAGGGCCCTGAAAGCTGCTGGTCAGAGTAAGGTAGCCTGAAAGAACGCTGATCTGGAACACATCTTTGTCATGTGAGTCATCACCAGTGCTCATTTAAATGATGACGGATGGAGCGAAATGACACACGTACATGTGAGAAATTGGCTACAAAGGTGCCCAAAGACGGTGTGCACTTCTGTGCCACATATCAAATGCCAGCTCCTGATCTGCAGATTCCCGATCCCCCTGGACTGTGTAACGCTACAGGAAATCATATTTTAAATTGTTATTTTTTCCCCTTTTTGGTACTTAATGCAAAACCGATTACACAGTGTCAAGTTAGCTGCCTTCTGAGCAGAGAAAACGCCAGCAGCTTTCCTTGGGAGATATGACTGGAAGTTCTGACTGCTGTAAAGCACCCAAACCATGCCCACGCCTCTCATCGGTTACCAGATAGCGGACAACAGGTGGGGTCGGAGGGTTGTGCAGGGGTGGGTTGCCCGTTCAGCCACGCCCTTCAAATCCGCTCCGTGAAGCGGGGCTCCCGGCAAACATCGTGTTTATACTCGGAGAAAGGCAAACGCGGCAGATCGCGGGCAGCAGGCAACCACACAAACCTCTGTAGGCTCTCCCTTC
>NW_021940122.1:3331440-3343186 GCF_001715985.3 Manacus vitellinus
ACGCAAGCTAACATTATTTAGAGATGGTTTTGTTCAGTTCTGTAGGTAACAGTGCAAGCCAAAGTCAAATCACTTACCCCTGCAACAAAACTCCTTTAAAAATTTGACCTTGAATACCAAAACCACACATTCTGCCGCTCTTTGCAGCAGTAAATTTGCCATTTCAGGAGATGACAGATAGAAGTATGTGCTAGACCTTCAATTTAAGAATTTCCTCAGAACTAAGATGAATGTCACCTCATATCCCATAAATTGTATGGGTTTCCTAGGAAAGGCTGAAACCCTTTCCTGGGAAGACCTTAATAGAAATAGAAAAAAGTAATTAATGCCCATAGCAATATCCAGTACACCCAGCACGTACACTGCATTGAGACTGTAGTCACATTCCAAAGGCTGAATGAGGGGATAAGGTGAAAATAAAGTGTTTTAAACTATCCTTAGTAATCCCCCTTAAACAGGGAAACCTGCTAGGGTAACAGTAGCTCCAAGGAAAGGGAGAGGAGCTCAGACCAGACGGTAGGTGAACAGATGTTCTGGTATGTTTTTCAGAAAATCAGCACAGCGAGGCAAATAAGCAGCATTCCCCCAATGTTCCCCAAACTGAGATTATGATTAAATTGCTCAAGTCGCACAGACTTCCTTGGTTCTGAGAGCCACTCAAGGTCCTACCACCATGGTTGAATTCATGGACATACACACACACAAAAAGATACTCATTATTATTTTTGTGTCCCCTGGTGCCTGTATCGGTGCAATAAATTGGAATAATTCCACAGCTTCCCTTGCACATCATGTCAAGGCAGGTAAGAGAAATGACTAACACAGACATCATACTTCATCAAGACACTGTGAATAGATCTGTCCTTCACTCAAAGGCTTACCAAATGCCATTACCTTATTCCATAGGGAATGACCATAAAGGAACCAAGACCTAGTTTCATAACAGCATTCTAAATTGTCATGCTCTACCATTTAGCATTAAACTTGTCAAATGCCCTTGTTTGGTATAGAGCTTGTGGGAACTGTGACAAATCCCAGAGAAATAGTGTAATCAATAGAGAATTAGAATGTGCAGTGCATATGGCCAGGGATGCAGACAAGGGAGATGGAAACAGAGAAGATGCAATAGTAATTAAAAAATTACTTGCCTAAAAATGTCACTCACCTGCACACACCACTTCTGATAAGAGAGAGAGAATAGAGACCATTAACCAAGGACTTGCAACTCATCTGCTATTAACAAAATGTGACCATCTGCTAAGCAAGAATAGTCAATACATGAAAAGACTTGCATCAAGGAAACCTTAGTCTATTAAATATGCAGAAGAAAAAGAAACCCACAAAAATCAGGAACTCAGGTTCTGTTTCATAGGAACATAACAGAAATCTAGCTCCCAGCTTGAATAAAAACTTGGAGCAAGATAGAAAAATGGTTCTTCAATTAGATATAAGAAGACCTCCTAAAGAACAAAAGAGAAGGTGAAATATTTCTCGAAGTCCTTCCTTAATTTTGTTACAGATTCTAAAGTTTATATAGTCTTCTTACAGCATCGTGCTCAAATTTTTGTTTTGCTTCCTTCGCACCTGCCCAACCTCATCACTCAACCTTCTCAACTCTCCTACCTGTTTGTCTCTCTTGTTCTTATTTCACTTACTCCTGTGCATCTCCTGTGCTGAAAATGAAAGTTTTCTAACTAAAACGTACACATAAAAAACCAAGAAATAAGCACATTTTTGTTTCAAATATTTATTTGAAAGTGTTTTAAAACAACATCTTAGATGGATACACCATCTAATTTTAGTTTTGAAACAAATTCTTGAAGTCGATAACTTCCCAGAACAGTTAACAAATGTAGTTATTTGTTTAAAGTAAATGACCACCTCATACCAGAAATCATTTGTTGAAGTCTGCACCATTACTTGTAAGTATAAATTACGTTCTGTTGGGTGTTGAAAAAGATAATTAGATGCCAAAGAGAACTTTAAGGTCAGCCAGAGAGAGCTTCGTGAGGGCCTCTCCTTTGCCTGACAGAACCTGCTGGGCAAGACCTTTCTTCCTCGTCTGGAGTTGCAGGATCTTTTCTTCTACTGTTCCTTCACAGACAAACCTAAAAAAAAAAAAAAACCCAAAAAAAACCCCACCAAAAAACCCCCAACAAAACTGAGCCGCATCATCTCAAATGCTAGGAGCAAGCGTCAGCATTATTTATTGTCTTTCCCAGCAAATTCCCAAAGACTCGTCTCAGAAATTAATAATTATTCTATTATGTGACTGATGCAATATACCTCTGAACAGAAACCAGCTGTCCTCATATCCAAACATTATAACCTTTCAAATATAAGCCTGATGCACTTAAGGCCTCAGCTCTGGTCATCTGAAGTGGCAGTAATTCTGTGACAAAATCCTGAAATGACTGTTTCATAACTGATGGCATCTATTTACCAAAATCATTGTACCCAGAGGAGCACTTTGGATTCCGGTGTCTTTAATGCGCTGTACATTTACAATAACTAAGTTAGCCTTTTAGGTCTTAGTTACAGATGCTTTTTTAAAAATCCACTTTGCCACTTAATAGAAGTGTTCTTTATGATGTTATTAGTGATACTAGAAAGGTCCAGGCTTAGGTGAAAAACCTCCACTGAATTAACAGAAATGGTTAGGCACCTAAATTATTCTCAGGAATGAACAGGACATTCCCACTAAATCACAGGCTGAAAAACAAGAAATCCCTGCTAGCTATCAGGACAGCAACACGCAGGCAGGTGCCACATAAAAACGTTTTCATGTGCTCTATCTCAGTGCCCAAACCTCGATCCCACTGTCACTCCTTGTGTCTAGCTCTAAGTAAAGAAGCCAAGGCCTTGTCTCACTGATTAAAGCCAGACAGCACATGGGCAGCAGCTGCCTCATTTACTGTTAAGTAAAATCCTGACCTGTGTATCACAACGTCCTTCTGCTGCCCCACTCGGTATATGCGGTCACATGCCTGGTCCTCCAGAGCAGGATTCCTGCAAGGTAAAAAAATAATAAAAAAAAAAATAGATGCCTCTTTTTATTGCCTGCAGTGCATCCTGTTTTCATCCTCTGTAGAGCTAAAACTGCTCCCAGGTTATCTTAGGTTTAGAGGCTTGCTGGCCAGTATTCACCCTGGCTGTATTTCCCTTGGCCTTGGGTAGAAGAATGCTGCAACTCCACACAAAGCCAGCTGTATGGCTTAGACCACTGCTCCATGTAGCCCCATATTTCTGGCCAATAGTTAGTACTCAGAGAAAGCCTGTAGCTGGTGAGGAAAGAGTGAAGCAGAAAGGCAAACCCCATTGAAAGAGGCCATCACTCAAGAATATTTGGATAAGAAATGGTTTCATTTGACAAAGTTATAGGGAATACTTGTTCGTGTAACTTCCATATTGCAGAACCATCTCCTTAAGGCTGCTACTCAGCAGCTGGTTTTGCAATCAGGCACGTTAGTTTGCTTTGTAAATTCCCATAAGCAACATTTAGTTTAAAAAAACCTGCAATTCTGACTTTGATGAGGGACAACAAATATTAGGAGTTCAAACATGCTATTTTCATAATAAAATATGTAAAACCCAAAGGTACTTTAGTATGCCCAATCACTGACTACGCTCCATACAATCGATTTGTTTCAAGACAAAATTGCCTGTAGGCACTACTGTACCATTTTCACTACTGCAGGAAATTAAGGCAGGGACTGCCAAGTCCCCACTAGCCTTTTGTGATACAGAGCTGCATACTTGCATCTTTGGATTGCTGTTATAGTCCTCTATTTTCTTACCCCTACAGAACTGTATTTCATTGGATTAACTAATTAGTGTCTTGGGTGAAAGCTATAGCAAAAACACTTTCCTACAACTAACTCTAGCCCTTACATTGCCCTCCTATCCCAGTTGTATCAGACATCATAATACATGTGGTGAGAAAGAAAAGCAACATGCCCAATGTATACTCTCAGAGATGTAACTTTTGTTTCTTTTTACCAGTGCATGTCAAGGAGAAAGAGATGGTTTCCTCCAGTCAAGTTCAGGCCAACGCCTCCAGCCAGCAATGAGACCAACATTACCTTCAAAGGCCAAAAGAGAGTTAGGGAGCCCATTTCCAAAAAAAAAATGCTTCATTTGAACACACTGAAGATTTAGACAATCTTTGAACTAGCTTTGGAGTTGGGTGATTTTAGTACAGAAGGCAGACATCAAAAGGAGCTTTGTAGCAGCTCCTTCTTCCCATTATAAGATGCACATTTGTTTTTACAGCTACCCCTTTCTCTGCTGATCTTGGCATGTAGAGGTCCAAATGACAGTAGTGCCAGCAAATGGAATCACAAAGTCAGCTATCACAGCTGCTCATAGCAGCACTAGGGACTATTTCCCTGCCCTGATTGCATACCTGAGGCCCTTTAGGATTGCAATTGAACTCTTCTACCACATCCATTCTCTGTTTAGGATTGACAGAGCCATCCACTGTTGCGTACTTCAGCCCCAGTCGCTGGAGGTGCACAGCCACAACTTTCAGCATACTCGTCCACTGGGAGACAACAACACTGGAAAGGGAGCAGGGAGCTTATGACAAGGTCTGTGTGTACTGTAACAGGTTGGTTATTGCACTGCCTCACCCAGGAGGAGACAACAATTCAGTCACTCTTCCCAGCTGCAAACTGCAACCAAGCCCCTTCCTGATTCAGAAATAGATTCACCTCTAGGTGTAGTGGTAGAACCTGCTGTGGAAGGCTAATATCCAATAAACTTCAGGTAAATTAAGGCTGTAACTTTCACCTCTATTTTTGGATTTTACATTTCCACCTACCAATCACAATTCCAAGTCACAATGCTGAGCTTTTTCTGCAGTACACAAGAATCAATTGCAACACCAACTTGGATTGATTGGAGCCTCTCACTCACCAAGTCGTGGACTAAAGAGTTTGTGAGGCAATAATTTGTTCAATAGCTTCTTGGAAGGGAACAAAAGCAATGTTGGTGTTCCCATTCTTATGATGGGGATTAATTTTGGAAAAGACTCTGGAAAAAAGCTTTCTACATATGGTGCAATTCTGGAAATGCCCAAAATGATTCCCCCTTCCAAGTGACCCCTAACATAACACAGGTGTTACTGCTTCACAGCCACACACCTGTAAGAGTATTCTACACTTTTAACAAAAACAAGCAGAAACCCCTGTATCACTGCAGTCTGGTGCACAGCAAAGACAGGGAGAACCTGCACAGTGAGAGTGCAGGACTTCAGCTGCACTACAGGCCCTCTGATCAATGCATTCCTTTACCTCAAACAGGTTCAGGTTTAACCTCTACCTTATTCCTCCACTTTTTTGGGGGTTGTGGCATGGGTTGCAGAGCTGAGGACAAATATTTGTCAGCACAACCAAGTTATTTCCAATTCCATTTTTGGAGAAGAGAGTCCTCCTGGGCCTCAAAGCCTGAGATTTCTCACATGTTCCCTTATGTTTACACTGACCTACATCTTAAATTTCCTTCTTTTGTCTTAGATTTTTTTTCCTCAAAATCTGTGTTCAACTATTGCAGCACACCAGGAGTTTTGTATTCCATTATTTAAAACTATTTCTGCTGTTGTCAAGTAACATGCTTCTCTAAATCACTATGACTAAAGAAAAGGACAAGCTCACTAACCTTTTCTGAGGTTCTGAGTGACTCTGAATAGTTTTCAGTTCAGCCAAGAGGTAAGCTATCTGCAGGAAAAAAAAAAGGTTAGTCTGCTTGCTCATAATCCAGTTCATGACTGGCTACTCTTCATGAAAATAGAAAGTGATCAAAAATAGCTTTTCAACTGGAACTTCTCCTGTGCTCAGACTTTGAAGAGATTTTAAGAGTCATTGGTAAGAACACTACCACCACAGAAAAGCGTGTCAAGAAATCAAATCATACAAAGATATCTTATAGATTCCAATCTTTCTGTGAAAAGCCAAGTTATTGCCATCTCTTGCTGCCATCCAATTTTTTCTAGCTTTTCACAAGCACCATGGTCTCACATGCAAGCTTTTCTGAACTTCTGTGAAGCCGGTGTTCAAGATTTTTACTGACAGTTTTTCAGCAGTCAGATTCTCACAGCTTTACTAGAAGCACCCCTTAACACCTGAGAAGCTGAAGCCTTCCCAGAAGGAGTTCAGCAGGCTATCAATCTACACATCTGACTTCATCTAAATTGACAACTTAGCCTGATCTGCAATTACCCAGGTGTGACAATTCAGTAATAATTTAAAAGGCAAAGTGCTGAAATCCAAGCTTCTCAAGGAAGATAAGAAAGCCACAACCAGAATACCTTTGAGCTCTCCCTGGTGATTTCAAAGATATCTGTTTTAAAAGCTGTGCCATTGAGATAGACTGTTGATTGGGAATCAGGAGTCTGGAGCTCAGACAGTGTCAAAGCACCAAGTTGTTCCTCAATGGAAAGGGAAAGACCTTCACTGTTCAAGTTAACTTGGTCCAGAGCCTGTGGGAAAGAAAGCAATATAATAAGGGATCACAGTCAAGGCTGAGATCAAATTCAGTACTGATCCACAGTCTGCACAATGTCTGCTGAATACAGTGGGTTTGAAGGATGCTGTGCAATATGAAGATAAAACGATTGAGGAACACTAGTGGGTCAGACTAACAGTCCCTTTGGGCCCTTCCCTAAGAAGGGGCAGTGTAAGGAAAGCATGTGAGCTGCACCATTTTCTATGGTCCAGTCTCCTCAGATGCCCTCTCCCATAGCATTTAACAACTGCAGGATGAAAGACGTTAGAAGATAAATTCCTGCCTGTTCCCTTAATAGCTGAATTTATTCTACAGCTGCTTTATATGACAGGGCCAAGAACTTTTGAAAGATTAATCTATTTCATGCAAGGCAACTTCAATCAAAGCACTTACAGAGCTCTCCAAAACACAAGCCCTTAAAACAGGCTACACTTGTGCACTTTTCAAGGCTAGGTTAATTCAAAGACTTCTTTCACATGAAAATTCTGTTTGGTTGGGTTTTTAAAATCTAAATAAAGTATTTCCAGAGACACAGCTGCCCATATAAGTCATGCTAAGAGATGCAAGGGTGTTACAGTCTGTTCACTTACAGAAACACTCAAAAATCTCCACAAAAGACCTCACAATACAATACAATGCAATGCAATTACCACTTTCAGTAAGGAGAGATGGCAGCAGCACTGACGGAGCCTCAAGAGCATGGATAAGACGTGGACAGCGCTTGAGACCTGGGAGGCACTTTGTGAGCCTGCTAAAAGTTCCTTTTGACTGACTCCAAATTCTTGTGCAACTGCAGAGGAAGGGAAGACAAAACATAAAGAGCTCTTGGAGTCATTTCCAAGCACTGCCCAGCCACCTCCAGGAAGAGATTCATCAATAAGAGACGAGAATCAACAGGCAAGCAAATACCTGATCAAACATAGGAACCCATCAACCCCCACTTAAAAAAAAAGGAAGAAGACAACAAGACAAGTCAGAATACCTTATAACACTGACATCTATTGTCTGAGCAGTGAGACCTTTACTTCAGAAAGAAATTTCAGACCCAAAGAGGTTAGGAGATTTTCCAAGAGCCAGTGAGAATACACTTTTGGAATACTATGGTAGGCTTCTCTGTAACATCAGGGGATCATTATCTAAAGAATTTCTAAGTCCTGATCCCATGTGGCCAGGTCTGTTCCCCCTTGTTAACTGGGCACTTAAAGAGCCACTTTGCAAATGTTTTCAGAGGAGGGTATGCTCAAACCTTTCTCAAATGGGTTACCACCAGCATATTCTCTGTCTTCATTTTTCTGCTCTTGTCTCTTTAGGTAGGATTGCAGTGTTGACCTGCAAAAACAAGACAAAGACACTGGAATGTACAGCAGGAAAAAAGGCAAGAAGGCCCTGAGCTTAACAAACAAGCTGATGATGCTTTAAAAGGAAGGTTTCAATAATCATCACAAAATGTCACAAAAAACCACCAGTTTTGTTTAACCTGAGTATGATCAAAACCAAGATCCATTCTGGAAATCACAAAAAGCAGCAAGTCTGCTTATTGGAATACCTTGAGTATAAGGACACCTTTAAATGTATATTTAAAAGGAATGAAAACTATTTATGTTGACACCACTAAAAGAGACCCTGGGAGAACACCAAGTGATCCTGGCTTGCATTACAACCATCTGGAGAGGCCAGCATAATTTCTGATTGCACAAGTATCACAGAGCAAAGATAAGAATTCTCTCCTTTACAGGTGCTGGCACATCATCATTTGAGAACTACTGTTGCAATTCCAAGTCTTTGGCGCCTTGAAATCAATGATATTAAGTGTAACTCTAGAACACAAAGCTCATACAAGGCATGAACCTCTGGGAGAAAAGAAATCAATCAGTTTTGCCTACTACCAGTACAAGCACTGTATTTTCAAACATACTTAACAGATAAGTCAGAAAAGGAAAAAATTAACAGGAGTTTGTCCAATAACTCTTTTCATCTAAAATCAATTTCTTTTCTTGCTTTTCACCAGTAAGAAACAAAACCACAAAATACAGTATTTCTACCCACAGTCATACCTGGATCTTGCAAAGAGCACATTGTACACAGACTGCTCCTCTGCTGAAAGTTTTAACTGATGCAACCGTGTGCTACGCTGGGGCAGAGATACCTGAGGTACAAATTCACAGGATCAGATGAATATAGGGCAAAAATCTTACAGAGCATCACAAATATCAGCAATCAAAGATCTAACAAAGATCTAATCAAAGATTCTAAGTCTCAGAACATAGCTGTTTATTCTTTAAAGCTATGTGTATTAATGCAACTGTGACACAACATAGATACTCACAGAACTCCAAGAAACCTGGTTAACACTCAAGATAAAAACTTCTATTCCAACTCATCTGAGAACAAGAGGCATGAGCTACTCAATATGAACTGCTCCGTAATGACCACGGAGGGATTAATTTTTTGCATTGTAAAAGTAGCTTCTCATTTCTCCATTCAGAATCAGAAAGTACTCCAAAACTGCACCTTTTAAAGGCTTACAGACAGACCAGTGACCTCAGTTTAATAGACTATTTGCAAAGAGTTATGCAGAAAGCCAATGCTCCAGCACACACCAGGTCCATTTGACAGGTAGCAGCTTTGATTCTCAGAGATCTAGTTGGGCAGCCTAGGCTAACTTTCCACATAAGTGGCCATCTACTTGCAATTACTTGGCATGTTCTTGTCTGCGTGCAATTTATAACAAAGGTTTAATTATTGTGTATATTTCTGCTTTCTGGATAAGCAACTGGAAAAGCATCCCACAGGCATTTGCTACTCTTGCTCAGCAGACTGCAGTAGACAGGAAAATGCATCCATTAACAAATTTATGTATGTAAATAAGCAGACATGAGTGCCTGCTACAAGGACAACCACGGAATGATGGTATAGTTGTGTAGGGCGAAGTTCTTACCAAGGGCTTGCCGGCTGAATCCAGCTGGTTCTTAGTTCTCTGCAGTAAGAGGCTCCTAGTTAAGAGGCTTAGCCTCTCTGCTCCCTTCTTTGTGTTGTTGTCTACCTGGTACTTCCACACTTTGTATTCATCAAAAGGAGAGCAACGTAGAAACCTATGACAGGAAGGAAGGAGACTTCATACTAAGGGAAGAAGAGTTCTTCAGTTGCTTTTGAGTGACCAGAACCAAATTCCTTGCTATCCAAAACAAACCATTTCGAAATGCTGTAACTGCATTACCAAGCAGCAGTAAAACACTTCCAGTCTAATGGTGGTGAAAACTTGCTTGCCGAAAAGTCTTATCATTACTAACAGTGTAAGCACCTCCTTCTGATGCTGTACCTATCACTTCCTCTCAGCCCATTATGTCTCCAAGCATCACCAGAAGATGAAGGACATCAAGGTGCAGAGGCACTTGCCAAAAAGCATATTCATTTGTTATTTCAAAATACCAGGCTTCTTACTTGAAAATTAATTTCAATTATCCAAAATTAAATTCAAATGCAAGTTCTCTCTGCTTGTCCAACACCATTTGTAATCTTCCCCCCCCTCAGCAAAGAAAAGCCTCTGTTTATCATTTGTTCAGAGAAGCCAAAGTTTTCACCCTTTCCTTCAATGCTCTTGTAGCACAACACCCTAAGAAGGTCCTCCCAGGCTGCTCTGGTAGCAACAAGGAGAAACTCACAAAACTTCTGTTCATAACAATTAGTTGTGTGAATATTCATCCTGGAGACATAGATCTGAGGTAATTTCCCCTTTGTCCTTCCTGGAAGGAGAAAAGCACAAAACCAACAGTAGACACATGGTCACATGGTCAACTTTGTGCCTCAGCCACCAGCTCCGCACGTGCCTGAAATGTTAATATAACCAGTCTCACTACTCCACACATCTCAGAAACATCTCAAACTAAGAAACAACTTCAGCATTTCATCAGAGAAGAACTACTAGGATCGGCTCCCTGTCCATGTGGTCATGTGCAGGCAGCTCACCTCAGGAGGGAGTACATGTCCAGCAAGTTGTTCTGTATCGGTGTCCCGGTGACGGCCCACCTGGCACTGGCTCTCAGCTTGCACACAGCTATGGAGGTTTGAGTCCTTGGGTTTTTAATATTGTGAGCTTCATCCAGTATAAGTCGAGCCCAAGCTACCCTGAGCAGGGGGGAACAGGGAGATGACCCACTCTGAAAGAAAAAGCAGGCTATTTATAACCTAGAGCAGTAACCTTGCTACGCTCTCCAAAGAGCCACAAGCAAACATATTTTTCAAGCAAGAAGCCTTTTCCTGATGTTAGTCAGCAGCAATTTTTGTTCTGTCAGGTAAGAAATGGTGTCCAAAAATCATCTCTTTAAAGCTTCCATGATGGTTTATAAGCTGAAGACTATAACATATTTGCCTGTTTCTAATAAAAAATTCTAATATTTTGCTGTTTTTCTTGCTTTTTACATCACTTCTTGCTTCCAAAGAGTCAAGAGGCTTCCAGTTTTTCTAGGCTGAGACCAAGGACCACATATAATTATTCTGATCTCTCAACAGTTTTACAGATGCCCCCTAGAAGTTTCAGGAAATTCAAAGCCCTGTTTTCTTAGATCTGTACACAGAGGTAGGAGACAGCAATATCCACACTAGTAAAGGGATTCCTCTATGCTGTATAGTCATTTCAGTTAGAATTCAGAAAGCACTTATTTATTTTCATGGCCTAGCAAACACGCTGCTGTTTCTTCAAGGCAGCACATCAGCTGCCTCAGACTCAGTTCAGACTGACCCAGACCCTGAGCACAATAGATTTCTGGTAGATTAAAGTGACATCAAGCAACAAAGAACATCAAATGGGAGTTTCTAGTGCTCCTTCACCTCAAACGAAAGAGTACAAGGTTCATGACTACATTCTTAAAATCAGTTTTTAAAACATTTCCACTGTATTCAATGTAGTATATTCTATAAATCTACAGAAGAGATTCATTGTGAGTATTGGTCAACATTGTCTTTCTGGACTTCACAGCACTTTCATCACTTTATTTTTATTGTGCAAACTCAACAGGGGTTTATGGAAAAGAAAAATTCAAGCTGCTGCTCACTGTAGCACATAATAGGTGCCACTTGAAGCAATAATGGCTTTGCAACACCTCAGAACGAAACCTTAAGGCATCTCCCTATCAACAGTTTGGCTTCTCACCCCCACATCATGGTCCTCAGCAGGGACTTCCCCCTCCTCCTTGCTTGTGGGGACCTCCTTGGAGAGAAGGCTGTAGGTTGTGACAACAACATC
>NW_021940122.1:3343451-3363760 GCF_001715985.3 Manacus vitellinus
GAATCCTGCTTAGAAATACTGCACCTAGAAATATTGCTCAGCATGAAGAGTGTAGAAAATTTTCTGATCTATACATAGAGCTGATTAAAAAAACCACAACAACCACAAAACACAAGCATAGGAGAAACTGCCACTGATGATCTCTGCAACAAGGGATGTTTTAGGAAAAAAGGGTGTATATTCTCTATCAGAAGCAACAACAGCCTCCACTAGAACCACTCAGTATGGGTACAGGCCATAAATGTTTTGCTATATACACCTTGACAGCAGACATCAGCCTGACCTTGAAGATCCTCCACATTTCCACACTTCACATTCTTTCATCATTCTACAGCCACTGAATTTCAACTTTGATAAACACAATCTCTTGCTACATAGTATTTTACCTTTCTTGGTCATATTTATGGTTTAGCACTTACACCTCTGCATGTTTATCTCTGTTTGCCCCATGGTACAAATAGACTCTCAGTTTGCCAAAGGCCACACGTTTGTCAATCTCTTTCTTCCAGTGATGGATCAAGGATGCAGGACATATGATTAAAGTGCCATGGGAAGGGATAACAGTGGAATCTGAAAGGAAATATTGCAGACACGTTTCAATGTCTTCACATTAGATTAGAACAAAGACAGAAGTTTTGGAAATTCATAACAATTAAGAAGACTGGTCCACTTTTCCTGTGAGCACAGTTTGTGGACATCTCTACATTACACTCTTGAGGACTGTTAGTTCTGGGTGGGGAAGAAATCTACTTAAACACTAATGCATCACTTTCTGTCTGCTCAGTTATGCTGTATACCTGCACACTTCCTCTGGATAAGCCTGAAAGGTTAGAACACAGGAACTAACTCTAATACCTACTGAGAACACAGTATCAAGTAAATTCTTCTTTCCTATTCTAGAAGACTGAAATGTTACCATTTTGAACCACATGGGAAGAACACATCCACACAGTCAGTAAACTTGGCAATACAGGAAAAAGTAGTCCAGCCAGTCTCATGAGGATGCAGACAGTACCAGGTTATGGACACAGAAACAATAGTGTTTTAAAACTCTAACATCCCTAATGTCTATGGGTAAAATAAAAGTAATCTTGGGGGTGAGGGGGGAAAGAGATCAGTCACAGGGAAGTGAGTAGTGACTATTTTAAGTCCTTATGAAAACTATGCATATGTTTGCTTACGCTTAAAAAACCATGAAACTTTTTTCAAAACAGCATATGCTGGCTTTAACTGTTTCAGGAAAATAGTCAATAAAAAATTAACACCCAAACAATATAAAGTAATGAATATAAAATATTCATTATAAATTATAATATTATAAATTCATTATATTATTTATATTATTCAATATAAAATCTGTACCATTTTTTGATAGCCATATGTCTAAGGTCTCCTTTCTTTTCTCTGCCTTCAGCTGTTTCTGGGCCAGAATGAGAGCAATCATCGTTAGAGTCTTCCCCAAGCCCATGTCATCCGCTGGAAAGAGACACACAGAAGTTGTGATGGGCTGCAGAAATGAGCCCCCGTAGCGCAGATCTACACTGAGGTAAATACTGCAACAGCAATTGCCCTGGGGAACCCAGAAAATAAAAAACACACGTATGAAAATATCAGGGTATGATTTTGTAATTGTTAACAGCTGTAATTGGTAATAGGGTAGCCTATACCAAAAAGCCCTTTCAACATTTCTACAAAATAACTAGTTATTGGCCTCCAAGGAAGTTACATGCCAAACTGCTGCTGCCATAAATCTGCCCCCCGAAATCCACTTTCCTGTTCCATTGCTTACCCAGAATTCCTCCACACGGCCTCTGACTCTCTCTCCAGAGCAGCCAGGCGAGTGCCTGTTTTTGGTGCAGCAGCAGTGGGATCTGAGAGGGCAAGACAGAGGATTTGAAGCAAACACCTTGCAAAATTCAGACACTTCTGCTTCCTGTACCAATCATCCTGTTGAACTGTTCTACTACCATCTTACTAAAAGGAGTTTACATGCTTGTTCTTTTTCCACATGGACTGGGATACCCAAGGTAAGCAACTCCTGCAGACAGGTCAGCAGTACCATTGATGAGTCTTCCTAATGCTTCATGGACAAACCAACCCAGTGCCTCACAGTGCTCTGAGAGAGCAGGTGGAAAATCCACCCAGGACTGCCTTGCTCACAACAGGTATCACTGTCAAGAAAAGGCATTGAGAACACTTTCCCTTTTCCCACCAAGTCTAAGACCCCTATAGACTCTTAAAACAGTAAGAGGGATTACATACTACCATCACAAAAAATTAAATGGCCTTCCCCACCACTTGAGAAGTCCCAAGATGATGTGACAAGTGACACAACATATATGCATCAACACATCATTTTGTAGAGGCATGTGCCTTCCAATACCTTGCATATAACCTCAAATACAGGTTCTGCATCACCTGACAGACAAAGAGTTTCTCTTTAGCAGATCAGAACATCTGTGACATTGAACAAAGTCAATCACCTGCAACACTTTTTTTGAAAGACTATTTCTTACAATTCATCAGGAAAAAAGAACAATAAGGTTCTCAGCCTGTTCCTCACACCTCTGTTCTGCCAGTCACGTACAAACAGAAGGTTGTGGGTTGGTTGCTTTGTCTGAGGCCCTGCTACTTCATTCAAGCATTAAGTGTTCTGAAGGCACCACAGCAAGAGGGCAGAACACCAGTACTGGCAATACAAAGCAACACCCATGGATGGAATGTAATTAGAACATCTCCCTCCAGCATGATGAAGACTGCAAAGTACGTCAAAGTGGAAAGGAAGGGATGCTCTAGGGTATCACTCAGAGGTTGTGCTTCATTCATCAGCATGACAGCCTCCATCCTTGCTAACCCACCTTCAATCCAGAGGGATCTTCAGCTACTGTCTGCTCTGTCGGACAGGATTCTAGAGATTTGTGAAGCTGATTAATAGCCTCACATGTGGCATTGAGTACAGCCTTGATTCGGTCTTCTGTCATTCTTCCCCCATATAGGTTCTGCATACCGAAGCTCACTGCAAAGATACAGGATTAGGCATAAGATGTGTTTACAAAGATAACTTTCCAAAGCAGATCTTTCACCTCAGAGACTGACCTCAGCAGCTACAGATGCCTGGGGGGTAATATTCAGCTCACAGTAACAAAAAAGGTTTAGTACTCTCACATATATCCACAGATTGCAGAATTATTTCAGAAGTAGTACTTAACAGTGTTCTCTTTACTGAAAAAATGTTTCTATACTTACTTCCAAAACTTTGGCCACAATATTCACTGGAACCCAAAGTAACAGCAGCAGAGGGGTGACTCTGTGAGCCTGAAGAGGCCTTTGCTGTAGGATCCTGGAGCGGGAGTGGTGTTATCAACTTTGTACCACCTGGCCTGTCACATGGGTTAGGCAAAGATTCTTCATGGCAGCTGTCGCTTGTGCTATCCTGCCCTTAAGGAGAAAGGAATCACAGTCTATAAAGGTTTCACAGTGAAGCTCAGAGCCTCGTACTAGAGCCCAGAGAAGAGCCTTCATTTTGCTCAATAGTCTGCTTGCAAAATATTAAGTGGTCACAGCAGGTCACCACATCACCTGAGCCACTACAAACACTCATGTGTGTCCTCTTAGCCTGCTCCTATGTGACAGGCAATGAGCTCAGCTCCAGCCTCTATATATGGTTTTATAGCAACACAGTGAATTCTGTAACTGTGATCAGATTAGTGCAAACACAACGTCAGTTTTGCACACTGTTCCCAGAAGATTTATTAATTTTGAAGACATCTTTCTTGTCAATATTTTGGACACAAAAACTACCAAAACATCCAAGAACAAATGGGCAAGAACTCATGAGCTTTTCTCTCCTTCACAGAAAGGTCTGTCTTGCTTAAAACCAGATATGGTATAAGGCACTGTGGCTGCTTTGTTGTGTTGTAGCTTGTGAGCTCCTGCTTCCTTGCTAGAGATCTTCAGTTTCCAGAGCTGTCAAACTGGATCTTTTCATCAACACAATTGATACTATGATCACCAAGTAACTCTTCTGTTGAGGGGATTGTAGAGGTAACTCAGCAAAATGCTTCTCTCTTGCACAGGCGATTAATACCAGTCAGTAGAATTAGGATATCACTTTATAGGAATGGCAAACTGGAAGCTGCTAATTTTGTATCTGGTAACTGAAAAGTCCAGACACAAGGACATGCATAAACAGCATGGTTCCATACTGCAACAGAGGAAGTTAACACTTCACTGACACAGTCTCACAGAAACATCTGTCTCAATCATGTAGCCAAAGCTGGAAGGAAAACTAGCCCTGGAACCTAATTCTGGGAGGAAACTCCCTTGGGAAGCCACCACACTTCAGAGAAAACATTACAGTTGTTCCATTCATCTGCTCCCAAACTCCTACCTTACAATTAACACTTTTCATCTTCAGTGAATCTCAACAGACAAACTTTATACAGACCACATGCCATATATAAGTTTATGCTATATTTCCTCAGTATTAACAACCGTTGTAAGATAAGCTGTTTTGTACAACCTGTTTTGAAACAAGATGTTTCTGGAGCAAAAAAATTTTAGCCCTACCTTTTTCATTAGTATCTGCTGTTGAAATGTTAAGAGCACTGAGTGCAGCTTCCAAATCCTGCACTTGCTTTAATAACCTTTCTCCTTTATCTGGCAGCAGCTGAATGTTCACTCTAGCCAATGTACTCTGCAAAACAAGAAAGAAACCAAAACGTGAATATGGTTAACAAGCTCTCTGCCAACACAGAACAATCACATCAGAAGTTTAAAAACACTAATCTTATGCCATATTAACTTGTATTTTGATACTGTTCTGCAATCTCCAAAAGCTTTCAAGTGCCATTCAATGCAATTAAGTAGTCTTTTAGCAGAAAATAAACTAACCCTTAATGTTTTTTAGAAAAGATGGAAGGACACAGGGAATCCCCATTTTTATGAAACAGGTATTCAAGAAACTTGGACAATCTTAACATCTCTCAAAGCATCCAACGTTTAACCTACTTGCATGTTTCTTTCTACACTAGCACAACAACTGTTCTGACTTTATTTTGAGGCTCTGTTCTGAAGTCTGGGCAAGCAGGGGAATAATAAAAACTATAGAACATAGTTATTGGCATATTTATTAAAAAAAACCCCAAACAGACAGTTTATTTCATCTTAATGTGAGCTTTTGTAGCTAGATCACTTACTGCACAAGGCCAAGAGAGACCACCAGAAACAGCCAGGTTATTTAAAAAGGTTAAGCTGGCTGTGCACTAATCCATCTTATGCAAATTACTTTCGGGTAAACGACAGGCACAACCTCAGGCAGGTCAAAACTGAGCATTCCCGAATACAGAAAGTTGTATTACCTAAGGGGTAATTGTCTTCTATCTGCTTAATACAACTATTCTGTGCATAGGTTGAATTCCCTCCCTTGCCCCATCTTCCTAAATCATATTTTGAGTTTCTGCTGTGAGGTGATACCGTATTCTGATGCCTGTCATGAGTAAGGGAAGTCACCCTGAACCCAGAATAATAAAACCCCCAAATAAATAGGTACAAAAAATGACCTTTTTCTGCTTCAGCTGGACTACAAGATGGTTATGAAGCTCTTTATGGTCTTGGGGTCTTTCCATGTGATGTGATGCTGCTGCTCCTGGCAAAGATGTCCCCAGCACACTCTTTCCTGAAGGAATCTCCACTGTTTTCTCAGGTTTACTTTTACCTGATGAGGAATGAACAAATGGTACTTCATCACTGTCACTGCCAGAGGTTTCACCAGCAGGCTGTGGCAGCCCTGGCCTGATTTGTGCCTTGGGCGACGCTGCCTCCGCTCCTCCTGCCAGGGCAGCACACTGGGCTTGTGGTACTGCTGGAGAAACAGCATCTTCTTTAGCCATTGGTTTAATTTCTCCATTTTTCTGACCAGTGCAACCTTTCTCTCTCATTTCTTTATCCCTATAGATTTTTAAGCTTTTTTCTTCAAGTTGCTCCTCCTCTGGTGTCTTGGTACTTGTATTTTGCTTTTCAAGACTTAGTGGAAAGAGTTTTGGTCTTGCGCCTGGCTCTTTGTCCGCACATTCAGAAGACTTCTTGGATTCCCTGCCACTGCCACCATATTTCTCTTCCTCCCAAAGACTATTTTTCCCTTTCCTGGTCTCAGAAAGGCCAAGTTTAGATTCAGACACTGTAGCGTCCTGAAGTTCAGGATCACTTGTACTTCCTGTGGATGGTTTCATTTTAGTTTTCAGCCCTTCTAGAGGTTGTATCTCTTTGGAGGAATCAGAAGTTGATTTCTTTTCTTTATGTGACACCAGCACACTCTCCTTCTCTGCTTTTACTCCTTTTGCTTTACTTTCCTCCCTGTTTCCTTGGTTCATTTGTTTCCAGACTGACGGTGCACAATTCTTGTCCAGCACTTTGAATGGATTTCTGTGGCTGGTGGGATTGGAGAGGGCTGCTGTGTTGGGCTGGGATTCTAAGGCTTGGGACACTTTGGTAGCTTTTGGATCCTGCAACACATACAAGTGAGTAAATGCTGACATACAACTTATTAAAACCTGTTAACTATACACAGAACCTGACCATCTCAAGCAAGCCTTCATCCTCTACAAAGATCATATTTCCTATCATATTAATAGAATCAGGACTTCACACAATTTAGGAGAAAGAGAAGTCTCATCTAGAGGACAGAAGGCTGATAAACTTATCAGCTAGAAAATATTAAATCTCTCACTAAATAGTCTGAGAGGCAATGACTGGATAAGGAAAGAAAAGTCATGTTGGAATAAGGTGATACTATAATACAAACAAAACACTCATACCTGCCACGGGACACTTCCACACCATTTCTTCCCATTCAGCTTACTCTTAAGGCATCGGTAAAACAACCTACCAAAGATTAAAACAAGATTTGAACCACAGGAACCAGTAAAGAAGCTCTAAGTATTCTTTAAAAAGTACTTCACACAAAAAACATCACAGACAAGTTCTCTTAATCTGTACTTTACCTTCAGACTTTTGCATAACAAAAGACCAGGAACATCGGCAGCAAAGCTTTTTATAAAAAACACTGTTCTCTGGATAATGATTCCTTGGGGTTTGGGCTTATTTTGTTGTGTTTTTTTTTATTTTAGCAATAAAAATGTAACTGCTCAGGCAATAGTATTATCTACGTTCAGAGCATCAGAAGAATCCTATGATTTCAAGGTGTAAGGAAACAGCTCTTCTTTTAGTTACACTGCACAGGCCACCTCATCTTAAAGCAACTATGGAAAAGAAAAACTTTGGATGTGATTTCTTTTTTTAACCGGTAGCCAACCAGGAGCGCTGCAAGAACTTTATCAGAATTAAAAATTGGTGAATTTGGTGCAACCATCACGAGTTCTGGATGAACCCAACCACAGGGCCACAGTCAACTCTGTTAAAAACAAACATTATCTGATGACTCAGGTTTTTATCATTGGATATAACTGCTAATAACAGTAGCAAACACGCTAAGTGAAGGCCTCAAAGCTAGATGAGTCTTTTCAATTCTAGAAGGAAAGTACAAGTCAGCTGCCATCAAACAATTCCAAATGTTCCAACCTGTACAACAAACCCTCCTTTCCACTTTGAAAGACTGGCAGTTCAAGTCTTTTACTTGTTCACAAATAATGAAGAAAGTGAACAGCCTCCTGATCTTAACAAAAAAGATCTCTATTTTTAAAAGGTAGTATCCTAAGTCTTCAAATATGGCATAAAAACGAGATGCTCTAAGAACAGCCCTTCTTTCCCCACAGGACACAGGTACAGCTTATGTGGATGTTGAAGCCTCGTTACAGAAAAACTACTAAATCACAGGATTCAAGTCTTCTTACCTGTAACTAATAAACTAAAGGACCACTAGTCAGAAGCAGTTTAAGAAAATTATTTTAGGCACTGAACATAAGATAAAGATAGAAGAAGGAACGTAGGTTTTACCTGTTTAAAGGCAGACATCCAGCTTTTAAAAAATTTGAGGAACTTACTCGTATTCATCTCTGCCCTGCTGCTGGACCAGGACCTGCAGCTCCACCATGCATCCCTCATGGATCAGGCAGTGAGAAGCAGGGACACTGAAAGGAGGAAAGGACAAGCGGAAGAACATAGACAAGAGGGGAACAGCCACGGCAAAACAAAAACTGTCACGTGGGACAAAACAAAGACTACGTGAGTCAGACAGCGCTGACACAGCACTGAGCTTCTCCGAGGGCAGCTGCCTGTGTCCTGTGCCCCTTGTCCCACCGCCCCATCCACTTACGGCGCCGGCAGGACGTAGCCGCACTCCGCGGGGCCCCGCGTCCCGCACACGTAGAAGCTCTTCCCCTTGTTGGGGCCATCGCGGACGCCCGTCTTCAGGAAGCAGAGGGACCCTGTGGGGGGGGAAGCACGGAACTGGTCAGACCGAGACCGGGACCAGGACCGGGACGCCCCTCACACACAACAACCCCCGCACACCCGCCCGGCCCGGCCCTGCCCTCACCATGCTCCGCGCACGGCACGGCCTCCATAGTCGTGCGGCACCGCCGCG
This sequence comes from Manacus vitellinus, assembly GCF_001715985.3. Taxonomy (NCBI): domain Eukaryota; kingdom Metazoa; phylum Chordata; class Aves; order Passeriformes; family Pipridae; genus Manacus; species Manacus vitellinus. The sequence goes on from NW_021940122.1 coordinate 3,351,994, forward strand.
TCCGCGCTTCGAAACAGCCAATCCCGCCCTGCGCCTGCACACCGACCAATCAGCGCGGGGCAAGGGGGAGGGGTTGTGCGCAGCCAATCGCCGCTGCGCTGTGTTCCCTGTGCCCCGCCCACCTCCCGCGCCCCCATGGGCGGGGAGAGAAGGGTGGAGCCGACGGGAAGGGGGCGTGGCCATGGGGAGGGGGCGTGGCCATGGGGAGGGGGCGTGGCCATGGGGAGGTGCGGGAAAGGCTCGGGCACCGCCCCGGGATCGGGATCACATCCAGCTTCCAGAACCTGCCCCGGCATCACATCCAGCAGCGCCGCGCTCTCAAAATCTGCCCGGGCTCAGAGAGCCCTGCTCGACCCAGAATGCCTCCCCGTCCTGTGAAAACTGCTCCAGCTGCTGCCGCTGTCAGGCTCATCCTGGGAGCTGAACGTGCTTTTAAAAGTAAAACACTTAAAAGATGAATTCAAGTTGAAATAACAGTAGTGTAAACAAATAGCGCAGACCATCAAGAGCCGGAAATAAGTGTTTGGTTTTTCTTCCTCTTTTGTATTTAGGATGGGGAATACATTTTTACAAAACGAGTGCATTTCTTCTTTAATGACAACTCAGGTGAGAGAATGACTTGGGTAGTAGCAGAATTACAGAAGGGTTATAACGTGTATACAAAAATATTAACAACATTTACACTGAATAACGGATTAGTGACATTAACACTGGAGCCAAATTCAGTCACGGTGTAAACTGACACAACCTGCCCGAAGGCTGAATTTGGCTCAGTACCTGTATGAAAAATGTGCTTTTTACACAATACTAACGATTTTGTCCTTTCACATATGCCCTGGAATTTTTCTGCCTAAACACCGACCGTTTTGGGCCGACTCCACCACAATGCATACATACTGTGTACCCTTTTCACATTCAGCAACGACTTTGCTCAGCTTGTTCCTAAGCAGGAATATTGAATAAAAGGGATGCACACAAAATACTTCGAGGCAAGCAGGCAAGCATGTTCCTTCAGGAGTGCTGAGTACTAGAAGCAGCTGTGATTGTAATGTTAACGATAGCAATAATGACCTCACTGCAGGGCATTTCCTGGCAAATACTGGGATTTTTAGTTTTGCTTTTCTAACGAATGCCCACAGGTGCCAATTTATCTAACACACTAGAAGCAAAAAATGCAGGAGTAAGAACCTCCCTATTATTGTTTTAGTCCTGCATTATGCAAAGAGCCATCTTATTGGAGCTTAAGTGTTCTTACTGTAACAGCCTGTTCTTAAATCAGCAAACCATGTACTGAATTTTAAGTATGCAGTTATATTTTGCATGGGAACTTAATGGGACTCAGGCAAGTTCATAAAGTCAAGTTGCTTTGTCCAGAGATGGACATAAGCTTGTGCTGAAATACATTTCTGAGTCAGGAACACAGACAAATAGGATGTCTAAATACAGTACTGGACTGAGGCTCTGCCTCACGACACTTCTGTGTCTCTGAATAACTCACACAAAGACAAAACTTAACAAGTCTACACCCAGTTTTTGCTCAGATGGAAACATCCTACTCTTGATTTCCAAACAATCTCCAGCAAAACCTCATACAAGCCACTTCTGGGGAAAGGTGAAGGCACAGGGGAGCAGACACAGAGTAAACAAATGCAAATCCTTGGTCCTTAAGTCCATTTGCTACTCCCTGCCCACCCCCAAGGAATTATCCTGCTCACTTTTGTTTCCCTCTCCTTGAAATATGCAGTAAGGCAGGGCTGTAACCCCTTCAAAGTACAGAAGGGGGTAGCCCAGGAAGGCACAGAAAGGTGAAGCTGGTTATACTTGTATGATCCACCTAATCCTTCTTTTCATAACAAACCTTTCCACCTTTGCAGACTGTTTCACTGCCAGCAGCATGACTGTGCTGAGTTCCCCTTCTTTGGCAAGCAGGGCTGATCAACCTTCTCACAAAGGCCTAACAAGGTAATGTCTGTACAGTGCTTAAGAACATGCAAAGTGCAATCTAAGTGCCAAATGTTCTTATTTTTGAGATTAATTAATACTCCAAGAAATAGAAGCACTGAGGTCAGTATAGCTTAAATACTACATTCCCTCATGACTGAAAAAAAACAAAACACCAAAACAACTCTTTTCTCTCTAGAAAAGATGAATCCTGAATATGAAGTGGCAATATCTTGTTTATATTCTGTCAAGCTTAGCACAGCCACAGAGTGCCCTTTTAGTAAAAGCAAAACCAGGGATGTGAGCTGAAGTTCTCAGAGAAACTAAAAATTCTGCATTAACGATTTCCTCAAATACCATCTTTATGCTTTTCCAGCACAGGTCTGCTCCCACCCACTATATCCAGAGAGGCTGGTGCTCCGTACCTCTGAAGCAATGCACAATCCACTGTCAGATCTGATGTGCCATTCTGATGGCTGAACAAACAGAAATATCCCCCAGCAAAGATAGGTGGGACTATAAGCTGCGTGAGCTTTCTGAAAAATTCAGGTTTTGCCCTCAGTGAAGTCCATGCTCCTCATCTAGAAGTCTGTGACAGTAAGGCTGTATGTAGTTTCCCATGTACAAGCTCCTATCAGAGCACTCCAGCTATCAAGTATCAACTGATTATCCTGGTGTTCAGAAGATGATGAGTACAACAATAAATTAAAACACTGCACATACTTTTCCTGCTTTTTTCCTTTATCAGCTTTGGCCAATAATGGACCCAAGATTCAACAGACTAACGATCTGGTCAGCGAAACCAAACCCTCCATTCCTATGAACTGTGTGATAAAGACATGGCACAGAAAAGTCAATAGCACCCTAAACAGTAAACAAACACTACTGTAAAATGCTGATGCAAGTACCAAAATTCAGCTGGCTTTCAAATGTTGAAAAAACACTGAAAACATTCCGACAAGGTATCCTGGTTCTGTTGAAACACTAACAGCTGCAATAGGTCCTGCTTAGTGGTTTTGTTCTCTTTTCTTACTCCAGTGCTGGTGTCAGATATTCCCTTCATCGATGCTCTGCAACTTCAGTCTTTGGCTGGCATGGGGCCTGGCACCACGCCGTGTGTTCATGCTGCCTCCTGGCAGAGTCCGCACCGGGAACAGGGCTCCTGGTAAAGCATCTTCCCCAAACAAGCTGAGTTTCACATCAGCTTCAATAGCTCTTGCTAGACTGGTTGCATAACTGTCCAGAGATTTATGGACTTCGGCTTTTACGTGAAGAACAGAATTCTTTGCAGCTTCTGGGAAAAAAAGAGGTAAAAAAAAGGCAGCATAAGTGTTGATCAGCACGGCTGTGCAAATGCTTTAAGACCAATATTGATCCTTTTTTACAGGTATGATCACGTCCTCTGCAAAATAACTGTTCTACAGAGCACATTTGCCAACAATACTCAGGCTTTCAAAACCATTCTATGAATACAATATCCCAGAGTGACCTGGGACACACCTGCTCTTCAGTGCTGGTGCAGTTGCTCTTGTAGCATCTGTATACTTCTCTACCCACCAACATGTTGAGCAACAAAGGTGTTCATCCTAAATGCAACTCTTCAGTGAGGCTGCTGAAATAATTGAAAGTCTCAGGGATCCTGAAAACCCTGAGACTTACCAGGGAGAATTGCTAAACCTGTGAGGAACTTTTTCACTAAGACCTTCCTCTTTTGCTCAGACGAAAAATTAGATGTCAGCTCTCATGTAATCACTCATAAAGATAATGGGCAATGTATATGGTAAGGTACTTGTACAAGGAAATATTCATCTCATCCTGGGAAGAGGACTAAAGTGAATTTTGCTTAAAAATTCCATAGAAAGGATTCTCATTATCTCAGGTTTTATTATTACTTGAATCTTAAAGGCTTTCTGCTCGTTTTCATACTGTCCACAATCACGTACTGTTTAGAAAATTAGGTTGTTAGCCTTCTATTCCATATTATTGTAACTACCAGTGTAAATTAACTTTCCAACATTTTACAGATGATCACAGCAACGCTTTGCTAGCAGAGAATCAAAGAGTGATTTGACTGAAATAAGTGCATGTTGTTTATCTATTTTCACCCATATCTGCTGAGGAACATACCCAGCAAAGTGAAATAGAAGTTAAGTAAAAAAAGTAAGTATAACAGAATGAAATTATATTCAGACTATTCAAGCGTGTAAATAGAAGAATTTCAAGTTTGTGAATGATAAAGTTGAGAGGAGGCAGCAAATGAGGAACACAGGGATATTGCATTCAAAATATGAGCACAGGAAAATATATTCTCTGAGAAACACAAAACAGACTGCAACAGCCACCAAGATAAATGGAGTTGCAGAGAGGATACTGCTGTGCTATATAAAGGATATGTATGCTGGCAATCCCAGCTTCTAACTTGTCCTTGTCTGTTGTTACTTGAGAACTAGAAGAAAGACCTGATCTTGCTTTCTCTTGTACCTGCATGAATGGTGAGGTCTGTCAAGGCAAAGAGTGATCAGTGATGTTGTAAGACAATTATGAAGCTTCTGAGAGACTTCCTGAGCAGGCAATATAGTTAGTTCTGAGCATTTACATACTTACCCCTAAACTCACCTTTGATTTGCTCTACTTCATCTTCAAATGTCACTGAACTCCTCCGTCGAGGAGGACAGATGCAGTGTGGGGCATGAGGGCCATCTGAGCTATAATCTTCAAGAAGCATTGTATCTGTTCCTGAAACAATGCAAGCATTCTCAAGTAAGACATTGGGATACAATGTCCTGGCAAAAACTTTTCTGTCTATAGCAGTTCCTTCAAAAGACGTCTAAACTCAGCTTTTGGGAGTAAACTTCAGCACAAATTAAACACTGAAAAGGAAAAGAATGAGGTCAGAGTTTTCATTCAAAGGATTGGGAAATCTTTTCTCACTAGCCATCTAAAACTTCAAGCAGCTTCAAAATTCTCAGCTGAAGAGCTTATAATGTCAATAGGACAGCAGATAAAGGTGAAACCTTACCTTCAGTAAATAAAGGTAAAGTTGAGAGCAACTTCCCCCATTTCCTGATGAAGACAAGAGGCTAACAGTGGCTACCCAAGAGGCAAACAACCATAGCTGCCAAATGTCTGCTTGTAATCAGACCTGGGTAGAATTTGAACTGCAGAATTTTTCTGTTCAATTTAGTTTGTCTCTAGTAACCTACTTTCACTTTCTTGAAGTGTATTTTAATGGGGAAAAATCCCTTGCTGGTTGGGAATGATTTTTGTCCAACGAGTCTTTTTTCCAGTTGAGGATTTTTTTTTTTTTTTAAATTTCACCTCCCTGAATCTGCTTTGCACCTTTCCAACATAAAATAAGAGTTTAAAAAGCACAAGGAAATTCTTGGTATCTCTGCAATGCTTTCACACAGAGGGCAAGGCTGCAGCCTACACCTTCCTTGTAATGCTGGTCTCTCTGCTGCATAAAGGAAAAGCAGAGTAAGTATTTTGTGGACACACTAGGGCACTGCTGAGAAAGCAGTCCTCAGGGAAGCTGTTGTTGGAAGACACAGATTGCACACATTCAATATATGGCACTCTACTATCAATCCATTTACTCCTGTGATGTGACAACAGACCTAGGACAAAGTCCCTTCCAGATTTTTTAACTCCTCTGGATAGTGATTTCATATCCCTCTTCACCCACTTGACTGCTTTTGATCTGAAAGCAGTAGACTCTTACTGATCTACTGGGTACCAAATCCTCCTCAGAAACATAGCATGTAATGGAAGAGTGGCACTAGAAAGAAAGATATATTCTTTCATGCAGTAGAATTTTAGTGCTTTTTTTCAAACGTGGCTGGTGAAGAAACTAGCTTCTTATTCTTACATGGTGGATCTTTTTCCTTGGAATAACTGATCTTAAGGCAACATTTCTAGTAATTTGGACTCAGGTCTCACTTCGTATTTTGTGTACAGCTGGCACCACTTGGATTTTTTCCTCTTTCATACTTTATCTGTTTTTCATAACATGAAAAGCCCAGTTTCTGTTTACCAGGGAAGATAAAGACACAACTGCACTACAGGCCACGGAATCACGTACTACATGCAGCAGGCAACATTGAAGAGGGACTAAGACTTCTTGCTGCTCTTCAGTTCCTCACAGCAAAAGTATCCAGTGAAACATTATTTCACAGTGCATCACTGTATATCCATTCCCAGGCTATGGACCATACTCCCTCTTTAACCAACAGTTGCACTTCTAACAGCACTCACTATCTCTTTAGTTCGTTCATTTGTTTAAACTGCTCACTGTCCTTCAAAAAATGGTAACACAACATCCACTTTACTGACACAGGTTTACCAGGATGTTGTTCTCCTTTATCACATAAAGCTGCAGAACACCCACAACAGGCATAAAACTACCAGCATAAAAGAACACCATAAATAAATCCCAGCTCCACGGTTTTCCTTTACAAAAGAAACAAACCCCTTACACCAAGCGAATGTTAGAAGATCACCCTCTGCTGTCTCTGCAGCAGAAATACTCTTAAACTAGGGCAGTTAAGGAGTGGTAGCTGAATCAACTGCCACAAAAATCTAGCAACAATTCTGGATAGAAAATTACTGGCAGAACTGTTTTTCCCTTTTCCAAAACAACTTCAATTGAGAGATCTTAAGTAGTGATGAAATCATAAGCTAAAGCCATTCCAAGTGTTTATGTTTACATTGCAGGATGAACAAAACAAGGTCTCTTACAAAACAAAAAAAAGAAGCACATTCTCCACAGCCCTTTGTTGCTCTGTTCCTTGTGGATACAGGGAAAGTCTCCAAAGAACAATAGAAAACTAAAGGAGAAGGGCACAAAAGCAGTGAGTCTTGTTCCCAGGACACATTAACAAGGGAGGGTCATCATTCTGTAAACAGCATTTTGCAAGTAAATATATTGAGTGCAAGGAAGGAAAAAAGCAACTGCAGCAGTTTTGTTGTAACAGCTGGAACAGATGCTTCATGTCATTCATCCACCAAGAGACATCTGTGTGTGTAAATACTGACTATCCCAGTGAGTTCTGCCAAGTGCAAGCTTCTACCCAAGTAAAGAAAGCAAGAGACTTGTACTTACCTGAATCCTGTGAGCAGCTGAAACCCGTGTCTCCTGTGCTGCTGCTGTTTCCTAATGGCCGTCCACCTGCCATGAGGGCAGTAAGATGAGGAGATAGTCCCAAATCTGCAAGAAAGTTTTGTTCTTGTGAATGTTTCAGGGGTTTGCAATAGTAAAAGCCTCTTCCAGTAATACTCACTGTACTGCTTTATTTATTATTCTGCTTATAAAACTTACCTTGCTGATTCGGAGTGCACAGCTTCTGGACTTCCCATCTTAGAAATCTCATCAGCAGCTCTCAGGTATTGTTGGAGTCTTTCCTTAGGGAAAGTCTCCTTTCTACCTGCACCATCTCCCTCCCACTCTTGTTTCAACTACATGTATTTTATGAGCCGGACAGGCTGAGCACTGAGTGTATATGCTTACAGGGATGAGAATATTTGCCAGGCACCTTCTAGACAGAGAATAACATGGTAGCCACCAGCAGCTGTTACAGGTCGCTAGTGAGTAACAAAGCTTATGAGCAAGGCTAAAGCACAGACATACCTGACTTCTTTCAAATCTTCAAAACAAGAAGGGGAGAGATCCTAGGTTTTTAACAAAGGTGCCTTCTTTGAATCTCACTTCAAGATTTTGTTTTGGGTTTAGTGGGGCTCTATTTCCCCTTCCTGTCAGCCTACAGCTAATACACCTGATAAACTTGAAACTGTCAGCTTCTTATTGCTTGGAAAGAGAAAGAAATTTCCTGTCTTTGCCCTTCCACCCCAGTTCCCAGTGTGTTCATCCATAGCATCTCCTGGATACAGATTTGTCAAAACTCCTGCAGCTTGTGATGTGGTTGTAGCTGTAGAATCCTTTCATTCAGATGACAGTCTCTCCCAGTAATCCCAGGCTGCAGAAAAGATAACAGATGCCCTGCTGCTCTCACCTTCCTTCTGCATTTTAGATCTTCCTTCCCAATTAAATAACTTCAGTTCCTGCCTCGGCATGAAATATCCCTTGAAAGTGTTCTATTTTTGGAAGCTTCTGAACAGGGCAAGGCAAATGATGAAAAAAATCAGAATGTCATTGCATTGCTACTTTAAAAAACCAAAACAACACCAAACCGAGCAACTGAAGCTCTCAGCCTGCAACATGGGGAGACACCAAATAGTTCTATTTTTACATAGTTCTACTTTGTTAATGATCTTTTCTTCACAATCATTAAGCCTAAAAACTGAATTTACAGTAACACCAGTGTAACTTCAGTGGATCTCAGAGTTGTAGCATAAAGCCAGGAATCACAGAAAAAGTGTAGAAAAAGTACTACTGGTAGAGCTCAAATGTGGGTAACACAAAAGGAAATGCCTGAGAAAAAAGAAAATAAATATTTTTTATTAACCTTAACACTAGGTTTTTCTCTGGCTGAGAAAATTTTACTAGAGTAGGAGAAACACGTTAACCACCAAAAAAAAAAAAATAATTCTCCTCTCAAGTGTCAGCGATAACCTGAGCAAAAGACTGATGAAAACTCCAGAAACATCCCACTTTTTTTAGAGAGCCCCGAAACATGCCAAGCACACAGACATGAAACCTTGCTCTTCGTAGTATTAAGGAAGAGTGTCCTTTGCAGCCACACGTCTTACCTGTGATCCTGTTGGAAATGCTGAATAACCTCGATGTCCTCTGCCGCTGAACAAAGGACTCGCGATAATACCGATCCCCAAAGCACATCCCTAGTAGTTCCTTGCGCACTGTCTTGTTCCACAGTCCATAAATTAGTGGATGGCAAATGGCACTGGAAAAGGACAACCATGTAGCCAACGTCTCCAAGGCAGGGGAAATACTGTTTTTTCCCCAAAGTGCCTCTGATGTAATTACTACCATGTAAGGCCCCCACGTAATCACGAAAGCCCCGATGACAACCACGATGGTTATGAAAGCTTTGCATTGGTTGGCTGAGTAAACGACCCCTTGGAAAGCATTCCTTCGGCTGCCAGACGAGGACGTGGAGGTGCTGGAGTTTTTCCTCCCGTTCCTCTGCGAGTCCTCCTCCACGATGACGACGCTACCACAGTGGATTTTGCGGGCCTTAATCCTCGCCACACGGAATATGAATCCATAGCAGATCATCATGACCACAAAAGGCAGCAGCGCGCACCAGATCTGCCAAAAGGCAGTGTAGCCGGCCTCTTTGTGCCAGGCCGCCACACACATCCACTTGAACTGGTCAAACTCTAAAGACGACCAGCCGAAAAGAGGAGGGAGGCAGCCAATAAGGGAATGCAGCCACACGTACACAAGAGCTACCACTGCTCTGTTGCCCGTTATCTTCATTGGGTAAACCATCGGGTACAGGACAGCATAGTACCTGGTGGGCAGGAAAAGCAGTAGTCAACAGAAGCACAAAAGACATAGGACAAAGAAAGGAACATATTTTAATGATGTTGATATCTAGCCCTTTCTTCTTCAAACATCGAACCGGGCACAGGGACCCTGTTTCTAAAAACAGTTACATGTAAAAATACGTATTGTTGCAGTCAAGACTGTCAAACTCGGCTGAAGGCACACATGCAACTGTTAAATCTGTTCTTGTGTGTGAGTGCATGCTTAGGGTAGAATTTGGAATTTTAAGTCATTATTTCATGTTTCTCAAGTAGTGTGTTATTCACCATCAAGTGCTAAAAAACTTTAGATGCACGTCTGCATTTTGCATTATGATGACATCGCTTTGTCATGGTCCAGATCAAAATTTCACAAGGGGCTGAAGAAAAAATGACACTACAACTACGCCATGTTACCCTCTGCATTGCTTCTCAACTCTGTGAACAGCCAACAAGTCCCTCTATGAGATGACTAGGCAATTTGTTACAATTCATTAAAAAAGAGCGGCTTACCGGTCTATAGCTATGAGCCCAAGGGTCAGCATGCTGGCTGAGCTGATCAGCATGTAGAGCAGGGCTGAGAAATTGCACCAAACAACTCCGAAGATCCATTCTCGCCTGATGGAGCTGGTGACAACAAAAGGCAGCACCAGTACAGAGAGCAGAAAGTTGGAAAGGGTCAGGCTGAACACAAACTTGTTGCTCAACGTGAGAAGGTAAGACTTGCGATACAGGGTGACGACAATCACCAGGTTGCCCAAACAGATGAAAATAGCAATGACGATGATAGCAATGGACTCGGTGACTCTGACTGCCCCATCTTCCTGCGTGGTGAGGTTCCTGAGGCCCTTCACGATGCCGAGGGAGGAATTGCTGCTCATGGTCAGAGCATGCAGAGCTGGAGCAGCCAAGACATGCTGAGCACTTAGAAGCAGAGCAACGCTCAGAAACACTCAGGCAGTATTTCTTCAAACTCCTTCCAAAGACTGGAGGCCCTTTTGCCTGTGTTAAAATTTACCTGTAGTAAATTTTAGGAAATCATTTTACTTTAAAATTTTCTAAGAATATTACTTGTTTCTAGGTCATACTTACCAGCTGTGCATCTTACTTAGTCCCTTCATCTAGCCTGTGAAGAAACAAGAACATTACTATCAGTCTTTGTTTCTCTTACTTTAAAGAAAGTCACTTTTAAAAAAAATGCTGCCTGTTTATCCCAATTGTTACCTTGTATTCTGCCTATGGAGCGTTTGCTGGTGGTCTGGGGATGCCTGGCTAATCATACCCTGCTGACTCTTTCTTAACAGTTGCTAAGTAACATTCAAAGACTTGGGAACCATTGCATGTACTCTCCCAACATCGCTTCTCCATGTTCATAATCACCTTAGCTACAGATGTGATTGTATTTTGCTGCCAATACCAAAGGACTGGGGGAACTGGCTTTCTGTACATGAGGTTTGAAAAACACTTCCTTGCATTAAGCCAAGGTCCATGCTACAGAAATGCTTAAGAACCTTTAATCCTTGACTTCTCAGTCTTAGCATCCATCCCACTGACTCAAAACCTCATTTTGTGAAACCTTGTTATTTCTCCCAATTCCTTAGCCTATTGCCCACTGCCTCCAACTGCCATTCACCATTCAATCCTTCACCCATCTGCAAGACAGCATACTGAAAAATAAAACCCAAGCCAAACAACCAAAAAAACCACCACCAAAAAATGCAAATATGCAGACCAGGAAAGTAAAAGAGTCCATTAAACAATATGACATTGATATTAGAATTTCTTGGAAGTTGGGGACTCAGGGAAAGTCATCTCAGCTAATTCTGCGGCTATGCCCAACCGCGGGTCACAGCCAGCCAGGAGTACTCACAGAAATGCTTCCATCTGCGTGGCTGCTGTGGCCTCAGGCAGCAGTGTCAGTCTGGAGAGACGCCTTTTTTCCATTTTTATCTGTACTTTCCTAAGAGCGTAATTAAAGACATTACTAGGCCAATACTTTGTAGAAACACAACTTAGCTCCTCTCTAGCGAAGCTGTCTCAGGCTGTTTGCAAAAACGCCTCCCCTCGAGTTTCTCTCCAAGCATGCCCGCACCACCTCTGCGGGCCTGTCCAATACTTTTGGACCGCTGCGCGTTTTGGGAAGGCGGCTTTTGCCCGCGGCCGCTCCCGGCACTGGCGACTCCCGGGGCACCCGGCGCTCCCCGTCCCCTCGCGGCCCCGCTGCTCACCGGGGAGTGAAAGCGGCCTTCGGCAGGGGTGGCCCGCCTGGGGCTGGGCAGGGCAAAGAGCATCCCATCACATCCCGGGGCAGGGGCAGTATCCCATCCCATCCCAACCCCGGGCAGCCTGACCAGGCGTGCCGGCACACAAAAAGCGCGCGGGA
>NW_021940122.1:3364155-3365979 GCF_001715985.3 Manacus vitellinus
GGCGAGCGGAGCCTCCGAAATCCAGTAAAAAGTGTGTGTGTGGGGGAGTGGATATCCATTTTACACGGATCAGGTGAAGCGAGTTGCCTCGGCACGTAGTACCAGGCAGTCGCAGAGGGGCAGAGCCAAATCGCTAGACCTCCGAAACGCTATTAAAAGTAACACAGCCAAGATTTTGGGAGGAGTTCTTCCTCCCACCACCACCTGAAGCAAGACACCGGATATAGGTGTCAGTATAAAGTACACAAATCTTCGTTCGCGAAGCCTAGCCATGATGATGAAAGTACACAGTATAAAGGGTGAACGATAATTAAATGCCGTGCTTGTGCATCACTAAGGCCTTTGAGCACAGTGGACGACTGCTCTGACACGAGCTGTGCTATGTTTTGATTGCTCCGGGATGTTTTTCATGATGCGGACATCAGTTTCCCGTAGCTGTTCTCTCAGCTTGCCCCTGTGCTCCAGCAGCAGGAGTGGGACCGTGTGTCTTGTTCCTGTGCCAAGGGAAATTCTTAGGGAGTTAAGTCTGCCCTTTCAGTGATGCAGAAAAGCAACACAACCACCTCCCCATTAGCAATGGAGTAGTAATTTATGTGTCATTTTCAATCAGTTCTACTGATGCTTTTCTACAGGATTTTTTAAGTTGTCATCACATTTCGACATTTTTAAAAGAGCATCTTTGGACAACATTCAAGAACCAGTATGTTAAGAACCATACCCAACCCAGCACAGGTGATTCCACAACGGGCAGAAACTGATACCCAGGAAGTTCCACCTGCCAACACAGCAGAGGGCATTGTGTGATGAAGCCTGGAAATGTCTGCTGTACCTTTGAGCATGGGCAGGGAGATGGCCCGGGGCTGTCAGAGGCTTTAGAGCTCCCCAGCTCTCACCCAGCCGTCCTGCTGCTCTCGGTGAGGTACCCGTGGGGAAGTGGCTGGAGGCACGAATACCCACAAGGCACACATGTTCTCCACCAGCTGCCACAGATCGGCTCCCCGGGAATGGGGGCACGGGGGAGCTTGCTGGCTCCCTTTTCCTGTGGTGGGCAGAGACTAGAGAAAGGTCTGCTCTCCGCATGGTGGCTCCAGGAGTGCAGAGCAGCACGAAGCCCTCCATGTGTGGCAGCACCTCCCACCTGCCCCCCACATGTCATCTCATAGAATGGATCAGGTTGGAAGGGACCATCGTGGGTCACCTGGTCCAAACTCCCTGCTCAAGCAGGGTCATTCCAGAGCACATTGCACAGGATTGTGTCCAGATGGTTCTTGAATATCTCCAGTGAGGGAGACTCCACAACCTTTCTGGGCAACTTGTTCCAGCACATGGTCACTCACACAGTAAAGAAGTTCTTCCTCATATTCAAGTGAAATTTCCTGTGCATCAGTTTCTGCCTGTTGCCTCTTGTCCTATTGCTTGGCACCACCGAGAGCCTGGCTCCATCCTTTTAGAATTAGATATTTATACACACTAATGAGGTCCCTTCTCAGCCATCTCTTCTCGAGGCTAAACAGACCCAGCTCCGTCAGCCTTTCCTCGTAAGAGAGATGCTCCAGTCCCTTAATCATCTTTGTCGCCCTCCTCGGGACCGGCTCCAGGATCTCGATGTCTCTCCTGTTCTGAGGAGCCCAGAGCTGGACACAGCACTTCAGATGTAGCTTCACTAGCGCCGAGCAGAGGTACTGGAACACCTCCCTCAGCCTGCTAGCAAAGCTCTTCCTAATGCATCCCAGGATTCCGCGCCCGGGCTCCGCGCTGCCGGCGCCCCTGGAAGCGGAAGCGCTGTGAGGCGGCTGTTCCGGCGTTGCGGTCGCTGCCGTGAGC
>NW_021940122.1:3366769-3535339 GCF_001715985.3 Manacus vitellinus
CTGGAAGCACAGACCCTTCCCAGGGCGGGGGAGATGCTTCTCAGTCCAGTTACTAGGGGGGAGGGGGAGCTCTTCCCTCTTTTTTCGAGATGGGAAGCTTGATTCTTTGGCTGGAGAAACTAGGGTGATTTGGGTTACAGGTGATTTCCAAAATTTGGTTTTAATGATTGCTGAAGGGAGCCTACAAGAAAGACAGAGAGGGGATTTTTACAAGAGCATGTAGTGACAGGACAAGATTCAAACTGAAAGAGAACAGGTTTAGAGTAGATATTAGGAGGAAGTTCTTTACTGTGAGGATGGCCAGACACTGGAATAGGTTGCCCAGAGAAGTTGTGGATGCCTCATCCCTAACAGTGTTGAAGGCCAAGCTGGATGGAGCTCTGAGCAACCTGGTCCAGTGGGAGATGTCCCTGCCTGTGGCAAGGGGGTTGGAACTCAATGATCTTTAAGGTCCGTTCCATTCCAAACCGTTCCATGATTCTAGTGGTTTTGGAGATCTGGACCTTTGTGAATTGATGCCTGCTAATTAGAAGCCTGATTTTCTTAATTACTTTTTAATGTGGCCCGTGGACTCTCTACTCTAGTAGCGTGTCTTGGTAATAGCTATATTAAGGTAGTGGTTTTCATTAAAAATTTATAATTTGCTTTCTTCTTGTAGTAATTTCCACTCCTGTCAAACCATTGGAGAAAGTGTTCCTGTGTCAGCATCAAGCACTTAAGTCAGATTTGCTAATGTGGAGCCGAACAGTTCAGCTGTGCCATAACTGAGTACAGTGGCAGCTAAATTCATCAGATACTTCTTGTTTTCAGTTTCTGGAATAGTGGAATACAGTTTCTTGTTAGTCATGTTAAATGTATGCACATTCATCTTGCTCTTCTCTTTCCCGAGATTAATAAGGCCTTCTCCAGGAGAAACTGGCTGCCCTTGGCTTGGATGGGTGCACTGTTTTCTGGGTGAAACACTGGCTGGATGGCCGGGCACAGGGAATGGTGGTAAATGGAGTTACATCCAGCAGGTGGCCAGTCACAAGTGATGTCCCCCAGGGATCAGTATTTGGGCCTGTCCTGTTTAATATCAATCGACAGTCCGGGATGAGGTGATCAAGTGCACCCTCAGTAAGTTCACAGATGATGCCAAGTTGGATGGGAGTGTTGATCTGCTGAAGGGTAGGAAGGCCTTCAGAGGGGTCTGGACAGACTGGATCGATGGGCTGAGGCCAATTGTGAGAGGTTCAACAGGTCGAAGTGCCAGGTCCTTCACTTGGGTCTCAACAACCCCAGGCATCACTACAGGCTTGGGGAAGAGTGGCTGGAAAGCAGCTCAGCAGCAAAGGCCCTGAACATGAGCCAGCAGCGTGTGGCCAAGAAGGCAATGGTGTCCTGGCTTGGATCAAATTTACTGTGTCCAGCAGGACCAGGGAAGTGATTGTCCCTCTGTACTCACCGCTGGTGAGGCTGGACTTCGAGTACTGTGTCCAGTTCTGGGCCCCTCGCTAGGAGAAGGACATTGAGGTGCTGGAGTGTGTCCAGAGGAGGACAATGGAGCTTAGGAAGGGTCTGGAGAAGAAGTCCTGTGAGGAGTGGCTGAGGGAACTGGGGTTGTTTAGCCTGGAGAAAAGGAGGTTCAGGACTGACCTTATCACTTTCTACAACTATCTGAAAGGAGGTTGTAACAAATAATAGAACAAAGAAGAAACAGCCTCAGGTTGCACCAAGGAGGAAAAATTTCTTTACAGAAGGTGTTGTCAGGCACTGGAACCTGCTTCCCAGGTAAGTGGTTGAGTCACCATCCCCGGAGGTGTTTAAAAGATGTGTAGACATGGCACTCAGGGACATTGTTTCCTGGTGGACTTGGCAGTGCTGGGCTAACAGTTGGACTTGATCTTAGAGGTCGTGTTCAACCTAGACAATTCCATGATTCTAATTTGTTTGATAAAGTCTCATGTCTGGAAATGCTACGCTTGTTTTTTAATTAGCATTATAGTAAACTATGTAAATGTTAATTTTTAAACATAACAACAACATAATACTTTTTTAAAACTGGGCATCTGCCTTAAAACAGGTAAAACCTATGTTCCTTCTTCCATCTTTATCTTATGCCTAAAATAATCTCAAACTGCTTCTGACTAATGATCCTTTGGTTTTTACAGTTACAGGTAAGAAAACTTGAATCCTGTGATTTAGTAGTTTTTCTGTAATGAGGCTTCAACATCCACGTAAGCTGTACCTGTGTCCTGTGGGGGAAGGAGGGCTGTTCTTAGACCATTTCATTTTTGTGCCATATTTGAAGACTTATTTTGCAGGATGCTACCTCTTAAAAATATAGATCTTTTTTGTTAAGATTGGGAGGATGTTAATTCTCTTCATTATTTGTGAACAAGTGAGACTTAAGCTGCCAGTCTAAGAGCCAAATTGCCTGCTCTACTTATTTTCTGATCTATTCAGTTTCTTTAACTGTACCTATTTTAAATTAGTCACCTCTGTAATTTTCAGAAATTACTTTTGTCTGTTTAGATGTTTTTGAGGAACGCAGTTTTTCAGAATGCGTTGAAAAAGACTGAAAAGTAAAGCAGCAAGAGGCATAACACAGACTTGAAAGAACACAGAGGATTTTGCAGGGTAGGGAAGTCCAAAAATAGCCATTTACCTGTAAATCTCGGTACCTAGCATGAGATCTGAAAAACAATTCATCCCACTTCAAATTTGAAAAGTCAGAAACCATCTTGTTGCAGTGCTTTTAGTCAGCTTCCTTTTATAATGTATTGCTCTTGGCATTTTGCCTTTTTTTATTGCTCAGGGAGCATCATTAGTATCTGTAGGAGTTTTATTTCTGGCAGATATATATCGCAAAAATCCCTCAGCAGCCTGTGTGGAAAAGTGAAGAATTAAATGTGCCATAGCCAAGAACTCCTTTCTGTGCTAGAGTTGGTCTTTGCAGGTCAAGGGACCTACACTTGATGAAATGGAAAAGTTCATAATGTTATTCTGCCTTCTCTGGGAAAAATGTAGGGTCTCATTCTCCAGGTCTATGAATTTGCTTTTTGTAATTTAGTAAGGTTAGCATATTGTTCTTTTTTATGTAGGGTTACTGAAATAACCACTTTTGTTCAGGAATGCCTTGTTATCAATGTGAACATCGTGATTACGACACTTTTTGCCCTTCTGTCCTTCAAGTTAATGTATTTTCCTAAAGTTTTCTTCTCTCCAGATGTCATGTATTCCTTTTTGATCTTGAGAGGTAAAGTAGGTAGTGGTAGGGAGAAAAAGAAGTATATGAAGCCTTTTAGTAATTAAGATCAGAGTGTATATCAGGTGGTGGGGTGTGTGTGTATTTGTATATAGCATATGTTTATATGTACATAAGTACAAATAAGTATATAGATTGATACAAAACAGAACGTGAAATAGGATGGTTTGAGATTTTCTGCAGGGATCATGCTTACTTGGTTCATGCAGTACCTTGCTCAGTTGGATCTGTGGCTCTGGCTGTGACTTTTCTGCTTAAAGTTATAAATACCAGTACCAGTCTTCTACCAGCTTGGAAAAGTGGTAGATCACAGTAGTGTCTTCTGTGCTTTTCACATACTATGCCAGGGTTCTTTTAAGTGTCTTTTTTGTAGGCTTCTAAATTTGGAGGTATGGACCACTGTGCCTAGTGAGTTCAAACTTGCTGAGGATGAGTGCTCGTTCCTAAAAGTTCTTTTTGAGTACCTACCAGAGTAGTTCATGGACCACCCAGGAATTTGCTAGAAGAGGTTAAAAACTCCTTCTCCATGCTTCTCAGATATTTTTTGATTCCTCATGTGTGAGACTTTTGTACGAGCCTGATGGAGAAGGAATGTTTTGGAAATACTTTTGTGGTGAAAAAGTCACTTTGGTTCAATGATTCTGCATTTCAGGTCAAATGATTAACCTGGGAAAATACAAAGTCTTGCAGAACACATCAATGATATGCCTTCTAAATTATTATGGTCTAAAGAATACTTATTCCAGAACAGGGACTACTTTTACTGAACTATAGCTGACTGATGTGTCTTTTATTTTTCTCTGCAGATTGGCCGATGAATTACACATGCCTTCCCTGCCAGAAATGATGTTTGGAGACAATATCCTAAGAATACAGCATGATCATGGTTTTGGAATTGAGTTCAATGCTACAGATGCTTTAAAATGTGTCAATAATTGTCAAGGTATGATCAAAGTCGCTTGTGCAGAGGAGTGGCAAGAGAGCAGGTACAGTATTTTATCACCAGTGGGCAAGTACTGGTGTGTTGTATGTGAAACTGTCATAAAGTAGTTAAAAGAACAGACCAAACTCTTGAAGACCATGTTGCATTTGGTTCTGCCCTAGATACAGCGTGTGATCACAGAAGTCACTTAGCTTTTCTTTGCTGTGATCATCCTGTCTGTTAAATTGGGTCTGCTGTATTTTTCAGTTGTGTGTTGGCTTTCTTAAAATAAACTTCAAGTTTAACATGGCTCAGTGCTGTTCCTGTTTATTCGAACTCACAGGGCCTCGAGCATTACAAGATTGTGTGGTATTTCAAAGTGCTGTACATGTTTAAAATCTTAGCCTTAGGAATAAAGCAGAACAATTACCATGCATGAGAACTAGTTGTAATGCTTGGTATTTACCAAATTAGTTTTAGAGCACCTGGAAATAAAACGCAGAGAGAAAGCAAAGTTGTCATGAAAACTAAGGAACATTGCAGTGTCAATGGTTGCTGTGTGTCATCAGCACATCACTTTCTGCCTACTTAAAGAAAAAATGATCTTGAAATACAAATTTTTCAGCAATATTGCGTGACATCTTTATTTTGACTCATAGAACTGAGATAGTGTTAGCACAGGAATTCTCGTAATGGTTTTCTAAGTTATTACGGAAACAGATGTTGTGAAACTATGATTAAGTCTTAACATCGTCATTGCAGCACAAATCTTCTGTTTTTGCTGGAGAATAATGTGGGAACCGTAGTGCACAGTCGTATGTGGGATTGTAATTTTTTGAGAATTACTACAAAGCAATTACTACAAACCTGTTTTCTCTTTGGCTTTTTGAGGAGTGAGACTGAGCACACTAAGGAAGTTGTCAAGCCGTATGACTGGACTTACACAACAGACTACAAAGGGACGTTGCTGGGAGATACTGCAACATTAAAGGTAACAATTTTCTCCATGTTAAATGCTGACCACATATTGCTTCAGTCAAACACTTTTAAAGCTGTCATTTACGTTTCAGTAGGCTTCTGTAAAATCATAACTTCTGACTGCAAAGTATAGTTTGGGCTTATCCTGTCTCTCAGCATGTTATCCTAATGAAATCATGGCTTATTTTAATAACGGGAGGGGTGGGGGAGGGTGGGTGATGTCTTAAGGCATTTTAGGATTAAAGCACATGGGAATGTTCAGCACTTGCTGGGTGCCCCTCTGAAGCTCTGAGCTGCTCACACACAGCAGAGCTATCAACTGTGTAATTCTGTATTACCTTTGTGCTCTGTTACTTGCCTGTTTGTCTAAGCAGATATGTAGATCTTGCTGCTTTCAGTGATTTTATGTTATTGCAGCAGTAACTCCTCTTATTTAAACTCACAAGCCCTCCCATATCTTGAGAATAAGACTAAAGTTCCCAGTTTTTCTTTACTGTATACAGATTTCTTGCTACTAAGTAGAAAATATATATTAATTCACTAGAATGCTTTAGTTAGAGATCATATGAGTTATTCTGGAATTAAAAATGCAGCACAGAAACAAACCATGTGTTGTTGGCCTGTAGTCTTAAGGCACCAGAAGTGTATTAGGGTCTATCCACCATGAGGTGTATTAGGTCTTTCCATCATGAGGTGGAAAACTTGATTTTCACAGAAAGGCTTTATTAGAAGCCTTTTCAGGGTCTGTAGTGAGAAGAGATACTGAACTTGTGGAATCCTGTTTATAAACCCGAATTTCTCATTTGTATGGTAAACATGAGGCATCTTCACATGTTTTGGAAAAAACATTTGAAAGAAAGTGAACAGAATTGTTTGCAGCTAAAAACCTACTGAGCCCGTATCCAGAGGGAAGTTTATTAAGAATTTTCCACTCTTAGCTGTTGCTTTTGCTTGATGTTTGTTTCCAAGAGGATACTCTTGGAAACTTTGGTTTTAATTTTAACTTCTCCTAGAAATCTGGGATGTTTTAAGGTTTGAGCTCTAAAAGCTTTTTCTTTTCTAAAACTGTGGAATTCAAAAGATCAGGACAAACTTTTTGTGGTTTGGCAATAAATTAATGTGCTAACTGTTCTTAACCTTTTTCTTTAGGTTGTTCCTACAACAGAACACATAAATACAGAGAAATTGAAAGCCAGGGAACAAATTATGTTTTTTGAAGAAGTACTTCTGTTTGAAGACGAACTTCACGATCATGGAGTATCAAGTTTGAGTGTAAAAGTAGTGAGTATTTAGAGGCTTACACAAGATGCTTGGTGACTCATTGGCTAATAAATGCAAAATGCAGTCACTTTTTGCATGTTCTTCCTTCTGGGATTTAAGCTTTACAACACAAACTTCTTTATCCTTGCTCTTAGAAATACAATCTTACTGGAAAATATGTTGTTTTGAAATCTTTCTATCATCTGTCACTTGCTTCAGGGAACAGTCCTTTCCCTCTTTCTGCATCCTGCCTAGGAATCTTTTGAGGCACTGTCTGCCCTATTGTTCAGCCATGGTTGTAGCAAATCAGCAGCACAGATTTTGGCTTTACTACTGAAAGCTCCTCATACTATCTTTCATAGTGAATATCTGATGCAGATAATTGCATACTTAAAGTGTACCTTTGTAATATGCTGAATGGAACATCTTTATTTTTGCAGAGAGTTATGCCTTCCAGCTTTTTTGTGCTGTTGAGGTTTTTCTTGCGAGTTGATGGGGTACTTATCAGGATGAATGATACGAGGCTTCATCATGAGGTAAACCCTTATTTTCCATCATGAGTATTTTACAGAGGTTCCCTTGCCGTGTTACTTTTATAGACCTGCTGATATTCCTCTAATTTAATACTGATGTTTGGGGGCACGGAAGTTACCTGAACTGAACTTTCATTTGTCTTTTATAATTGTGGTGGTGCTGAACTAGCAACCAAGTGTGGGTGCTGTGGAGGGAGGTGTTACACGAGCAGAGTAGGCTATTTCTCATGTGAAGTAATCACTTAAATACATGTGACAGACACAGATTAGAGAAGGAAGTACAAGAGGAAAAATAGGCAACAGTAAATAGTTTGATACTGTTCTTTTCTCCAAGTAAATTATTTTTGGCTTGTCTAATAGAGTTAGACTGCAAGTGTTAACTTGCAAATAACTGTCCATATTCCATTGAGTTCTGATATCTCATAAATAATACAGAATGTTAAGATTTAACTGGTTTAGTTATTCTGTCTAACTGTATTTGTACTGATGAAGCAGTTCAAGGTGAGTAAAGATTAACAAGTGTATTCAGTCCTAGCATTTTTTTTAGGCATGCACAAAGAAAGGTGATTTTTAGAAAAGAGAACATTGCTATCAACTTTTTCTGTCTTTGTGAATTTGAACATACATTTCTGCTCCCAGATGAAAATCTGTGGTCAACCAAATTCAGATGTATACTGAATTCAATGTATTTAAAATGCTTGGCTTGCACTGATACCAGATGATCATTTTTTTCCATTAGGCTGACAAGACCTACATGTTGCGAGAATACACATCCAGAGAAAGCAAAATATCAAGTTTAAAGGTATTGCATTTTTTAAACTTACTTTTTTTTTCTTTCTGTCTTCTTTTTTGTTTTACAGTCAGCATAGAAAATACTGTGTCTGTAAGTCATTCTTTGTTAGTTTTGGAACTGATAGAGGGAGAAAATCTTTCTACTTATGCAGCATTTGTTTTAGTGATTTGCATTTGTAAACAAACAGGATTTGCATTTGTAAATGCTCAGATCACATGGCAAGAGATGGGATTGGGTTACTTTTTCTGCTTGTGTGTTACCAAGATTTTTTATTAATTATTTTTTCATAGAACTCTTCAGGTATAAAATCAGGTATTCTATGTCCCCTGATGCTCAGTTTCAGGCCTGGTTGTATGCTTGCAGGTAGTGTTAGAGATTAAAATCTGTTTTTCTCAAATAAGTTTAATACATGACCTTCAAACTCTAGGAATGGTTCAGCATAATTTGTGGCACATTTGGAGTTGCAGCTGTTGATTTTTATTCTTGACCCAGCACCTGATTTTTCATATTCTTGTAACTTTCCTTCTCCCTTATTTTTCTTTCACTTGGAAAAAGTGACTAATGCTAACCTTCCAAAGGGAATATTTTTGCAAAATGTTTCTTGTCTTGTGAGAAAAGGGGCACTATATCATTTCTTAACAATATGTGACCCCTATAAAGAGGACTAAATCCAGACACAAGCTTTTTGAATAGTTTTGTAATTTTTGAAATATTAATCAGTGATCTAGGTTTTATTTCATCTCATGTTTAAAAATTATCATCTGTGCTGTAAAGTAATTTTTCCTGCTTGTTGTTATAGAGAGGAAATGCATATGGCTTTTCAGTTCCCTAGATTAGCTTGCATAGGTAAAGCAGAAAAGATTCCTGCTTCACTGAGATTTGAAATAATTAAAACAGTGGTATGGCTCCTTGCATGGCAAGGGTAGCCAAAGGGCAGGTTGCATTTGAATAACTCTGGGTGCACTTCTTAAAGAATGTTGTTAGAAAGTTTGGAGGTTATTTGTTCAGTATAGCATTATTTTTTTCCATCACATGTCTTGCATATGGTGATCTACAGAGATCTCCAGAGAAAGATACTGATTCACTTAATGAAACCACCTTGTTTGTTAAAATATGAAATTAAAATCCAGTGAGTTTTAGTATTTTATATACATGTCTGTGGTGAACATCGTAAAACTAAGATACATGTTAAGATTGATCAATTATCAATAGCTAAATACAAGCAACTCCAGGGAATATATCACAATGGCTAGAAGACATGGAATCCCTTGTGGCCATCCTAGTCTCATCTAGAATTAGAACCTTAAAAAGACTGTTTGTTACATTCCCATTTTAAATATATTTTTAAAAAACATTGTAGCTGTTTATGGATGTCTCTGACTTTCTTGTGCTCTTATAATCTGCTGCTTAAAAATGTTAAATCCCTTTCCCTGGCTTATTGATCCACATAAGGAGTAAGACTATATGTCCATTTGAAGTTCTAAGATAAATTTTAATAATCATACCTGACTTTGGGTAAATTATAGATTAATTGTCTGTAAAAGTTTGGAGTACTTTTTTTCCCCTTCCTTTCATTCACTTGTTTCATATAAAATTTTTGCTTTTTAGCACGTTCCACCTTCCCTGTTCACAGAACCTAACGAGATCTCTCAGTATCTACCCATAAAGGAGACAATCTGTGAAAAATTAGAATTCCCAGAGAAGCTGGAGCCTAAACCAGAAGAATCACTGGAAACCGTGTGTGTTAAGTCTAATAAATAAATGTGACTTTATATGGACTTGAAGTAGACTGGAGATGATGTGATCACGTATTCGTTGCCATGGGGGGTATTTCACTAATAGTGGAATGAAGAATTTGGCTCATTTTTCTGTAGCCTTAAGAGAAAACATTTCAAGCAGGTTTTGCTAATGGTGTTTTTTGGTTGTTTTTTTTAACCTGTATCTGGAATTGATGATAAGCTGGTGGTGAGTGATAATTTTCAATGGCACTGGAGAAATGACAATTAAGAGTCTGGGTTCTGTTTAGTTCACCAAGTAGGCAGGAGTATTTTCTGGACCCTCCACCACTAACACTTTTATGAAGATTTTGTTATGGCTGCTTCAGATATTAAGAGATTACTGGCATTGTAAAGTTGGCATGATTTATTTTTATTGAGAAATCATCCACAGTAAAAAGAAAAAAACTCATCTGCATTTATTTTGATCTGACAGTCCTAAACTACACATTTTGCTTGGCTTCCCCTACTGTGAGCTGATAACCAACTGTTACTCTCTGATCCAGAGTCTCACCTAAGAATATTCATTTCATCTGAGGATAGGTTTAGGGATGGGGGGGAAAAAATGGATTTGTTTGACACTATATAAAGGTAAAATGACTTTCTTTGTAAAGCAGTTAATTCTGATGTCAGGCAGATTTCTCTAGACAGTTCTGGAGACTCTCAGTTAGGGTCTGGATGCTGCTCCAGTCACACACAATATTGGACATGCATTGTTCTGCACTGACCATTTGTTGGATGCACTGAGTGGTGCCCACATGTGATGGTTATACTGCCCTGAAAGTCAAATTGCCAAATTGCAGCGTGGGTTGAGGCTGTGGAAGACAGGGCTGTTTAATCTGTAATCCCTAAAGGATGCTGTATTTGGAGTTTGACAAATGAGATCCTGTATGGCCTTAAAAGGATGCTAACGTGTTCCAGATACATAATTTTGGTTTATTATAAAATTCTTTAAGTTTTAATATTAATAGCATCGTGATCACTTGTATAGTATGGTTTTAACACTTTGTAGATTAAACTTAAATATTTGTGTTGCTTTTGGAAATCCTACAGTATGTTAATGGTTTGGCCTAAGAATGGGGCAGCTGAGCAGGCTTGTCTCGGGGTACTGCTGACTCTCAGTGCAAGAAGCAAGTCACTGCAGTGAAAAGCAGGCTGTGGTTTCAGGTGATTACAGATAAGAATGAGTATGCATTCTGTTGTCTTGGGGGTTTTGTTTAAAAATGTTCGTATTTTACAGTGCATGACTTAATAGAAACAACTCACCTCAAAATCTGGTATTTAAGCAGATCTTCAGAGAAATGGTTTTCATGTAGAGAAGACCCTGAGGTTTTTAGGAAAGAAACCCCAGTCTACTGCCATCTAAGGGACTGTTTTCTTGGTGTCCTGTGTCACTGATTTACTCCAACTACAGGGAAGACACTTCTCTGTGCCTCCGTTCCCTGTATGTAAAAATGAGAGTTAATATATGCCTACCTCACAGAGAGTCTGTGGGGATTAGTTTGTAAAAAGTTATTGATTAGAATTAATTTATTTTTTTTTTCTGAATACACCTTCAGCCTTATCTTTGGAATCCTTTGGAAAGGATTACTGCAAAATATCTTATGATCCGTAGGATAAAATGAGTGAAGAAAACTGAAATTAAGCAGTCTCTGAAAGAAATTGTCATCCAGACATGGTCTGTGTGACTGAATTTATGGCCACTTTGAAATAGAGGTGAGATCCTCTATATTCCCTCTTACAGTCCTATATTCTGTTGGCGTTTTTTCATCTTCCAGCATTGTTTCCTAAAGATTTTGATGTCAGGGTAAAGAAGGGGGCTGCAAATAAATGCAGCATGGAAGTGATTAAAATTCATTTGGTAATAGAAGATGATTTGGGTCTGCTCCAGTGATAGAGGAGTACGGGGAGAGAGTGAAAAGGAAGGGAACAGCAAATGGGGGTGAAGAGGTATTTTTCTAGTAGAAGTAAATCATGGCACTTCTTTTACTCTAAGCATATATTATTTTACATGCCTTAAAGCTTATAAAAACACACTTTAAAGCTGGTAATGACTGAGAGCAGAGCTCATGTAGTGCTAGCATGAAGGAAACTGTATCTGCATTAATTAATTAAAACTGTGATTCGGGTTTGGTCAGTGATGCTAATGTAAGCTCCGTTGGGCTAAAATGTGTTGGGGGGAAAACCCACAGAGTGGACAGCAAGCACTGAAAAGGGCACTCTGCATGTTTAGCTTATACTGTGTATTTTATCTTGTCCATCATACACTCTAATCTGTGACCTTTTGATACAGTTTTATTGAATGGGCTTGTATCCTGACTATGTAGATATGTGATATCCATCTATTTTGGGTGCATTTAAGTGGAACCACACGTATTGGGGAAATTACAGGAACATGTTTAGGAAGTTACAGTTACTACAAGTTCAAAATTGGAGCACTTTGTGACTTTCTTATGCCACACAGATTACCAAGAAGCAGTAGCATAAGCTGGTGTACCACAAGCCTGCTGGCACAATATTTCCACAGAAAAGTACCACTTTGGAGGGTACCACTTTTAGGGGGAGGGAGCAGGGGGGGATTCTCCAGCTGTTTTGTGGCGAGTCTAATGTGGCAGTTTATATTGTTTCTTGTATGTTGCAAACTAAAATGTACCAAATGTTTTATAGTTTTGTTTTTAACTGAGCAAAATAAACTGAAATAACCACTTGTGATGCTGAATTTTGCCTGCTAGTAAGATGTTGCATCCACGTGCCTTTGGCAGGAGACCGCTCTGGCTAGTTACGAAAATAAAGTGGAGACTCTTTCAGACCAGGGTAAGAGCCACAGCCGTGGGAGCGAAATGAAGTCTGTGTCATTGTTTCTATGAGCTTTGCTATTGCCGAGTAATGGACGCGAAAGGGATGGGAGGAGATGGGATACAGCCACATCCGGACTACATCCCCCGTCAGCCCGCGCGCCGCCCCGCGGCCTTCCCGTACCTGGGAGCGCAGGTGGGCGCGGTGCCTGCCGGAGTGGTAGTCCCTGGGGAGGGGAAGGGAAGGCAGCCGGCGGCCGGGCGGGGAGCGGAGCCATGGACAAGCTGAAGCGGGTGCTGAGCGGCCGCGACGCGGAGGAGCCGAGCGGCCTGGCCGAGGTACCGCCGGGGGGCTGCGGGGGCACCCAAACAACCCCTCCCCGGTTGGTTTGGAGAGCTGGCGGAACAGCCCCAGCGGAAAAGTTGCCGGTGCCGGCGATCCCGGCGTGGGCGGGAGGACGGGCGGTCCCCCCCCCGTCCCCTCAGCCCTGCGGGGACCCCCCGGGTCCCCAGCGCGGGTGGCGGTCCCGCCGCATCCCCCGCGCCTCCCGCGGGCCGCGGGAGAGGGAGCCGGAATAGGACACAGCTCGGCGTCCGAGAGGAAGTTTGCACACTTGACAGGAGGCGAGGTCTACTAGTAAATAAGTTTCGCTTTTATTTTTCTCCTCGTTTCCAGGTTATTGATTCAACTTCTTTAGGCTGGGGCACCCGAGTGAAAGGCTTCGTTGCGTGTTTTGCTATAGGATGCCTGTGCTCGGTCTTGGTAAGGACTTTTTGCCAGATCTCTCCAGTATTTGAGTTTCAGGAGCCCAGGTGATTGCAGCCTTGCTCTGTGCCGTTGCTTGATTTTTCTGAGTCTCTGAGGAGACGTCTGACTCGGTTCCAGTTAGATACACTAAGTCTTAACAAAAATGCTAATAAATGCGATTTACTTTTATATGTGTGATTCTGCCATTTAGGTTTAAGGTTGGGGTTTTTTTAAGTTTCTTTTGTGATGTGATATTTCTGGGATATATTTCTTTTTCAATTTCAAAGCTATTAATTTCCACCCCCCGTCTCTCTAATGTTCCTTTTTAGGGTAGTTGTCTGCTATGGATACCAAAGAAAGGGCTGATTCTCTTTGCAGTGTTTTATACTCTGGGGAATATTGCGTCTATTGGGAGGTAACAATCTTTATAATTTAGTTCCATAATAAAGATGAGAAACAAAAGCAGAATGATAGTGCATAAGTGTTAATAAGTGGTAGAAGCTGTTGCATTTGCCTGAGATTTGCTTTTGTAGGTAATTTTCTTGTTGAATTTTAAAGAACACAATTTTCCCAGTGGTGCCCTGAAAAGGTAAAGGAAATTTTAATTTTCTTTGTTGTTATTAGTAATACATTCAAGGTAGAAGTTACTCATCAGTAAAGGAGAATCAAACTTACACTTAGAGCATTGAGGTTTTTGGATTTTGTTGGTTCCTCCTTCTCAATTTAAAAATAATTCTCCATTTTGCATTTGGTAATGTTCTGTGTGTTTTGGTGAATATATTTGAGGCAGTCTTGTCTGTCAGGGCAGGCATATTTGTTAGGACTTCAAGGTTCCTGAAACATAGCTCCACAGATTTGTGACAGATACAACCTTCTGTGATTGAGGAAACTTAGCATGATGTTAGAAAGTGTAAATAGTGGAATTGGAAGTAATATACTGATGAGGCAGAATAACATAGTATATGAGACAGGAATATCACTTTAGATAAAACTTTCATGTTGTATAATTCATACAGTATCCATCACCAGGGCCCTAAATGAGGGCTGCAGTTCTAGTAAGGGATCACAGAATGGATCCAGGCCTGAAAACAGTCCTTTATATAGGGGAATTGAGCTGGATTACCTGGCAATCCATGCAGAACCTCTGTGGATGGCGTTCTTGAAAAGCAGATTTAAAAAGCATTTTTGAAAAGCGGGTTGAAAAAAGCATCTGTCAAGAATGATCTAACTGGAGCTGACCTTGACCTATGCTACTAACTTGACAGTTCTGCTCTGCTTATGTTGATTTTAACTGAACAAGTGTGAATAAAATTTGAAATACTCTGCAGAAAAAAAAGCAGGAACGGATTTTGTCTCGTATATTCCATAGTGTAATTATGTTCTGCATGACAACAGACAGTTTATTCTTACCTAGTTTCACTTTTGCCTTTCTTACCTCTGTGTTCATCCTGGTTTATTTTTCACAGCACTCTTTTTCTTATGGGACCAGTGAAACAATTAAAAAGGATGTTTGAGCCTACACGTTTGATTGCTACTATTGTTATGCTAGTAAGTATCAAAGGAGTCAGTTTTAACTCATGAAAGCTTGTGAAAAATTTTCACTGTAAAGTCTTTTCATATACATTGATCTACCTGAGTCTCAGGATGTGTTTGTGGGTGGTGTTTTCTTTTATTTTTTTTTTCTTTTCTTAAAGCATCAAACACCCTGCAAATCGGCTATAGTGGAAAGGTGAGTGTAGCACCAGAAAACCACTGAAAAGACTGAGATTAAGCCAGATTGTTGTGCTAAATGGGCATTAAGGGTCTGTGGCTGGTGTGTGTGTACCATGCATGTGCTTTTTTAGGGTGCTTGAAGTCACAACATCGTATTTACACATTTCCTAAAAAATGAAAGATGGGAAACTAGTCCTACGGACGTAGTTAGATATTTTGGTTTTCATTATTTTGTCTTTTTTATATTCTATCTGATTTGCTTTAAAGAACCATGTAGGTATTTCTACCTTGATAGAATCATCTATTGCTGACAAAGCAACAGAGGGAACTCTATGCTGTGGTCACCTTGCATTAAAAATGCAGGCATCATCCCAGCTGGCTGATAACTTCAGGTTTTGAAACTTGTATGACAGAATGAAATTGCAAATTCAGTGTTTAGCTGAAGTCAGCCCTTAGAATTATTTTTATTTTCAGAAGATGGAAATTGTACCAAACCTACTGCGTGTGTGTCTATGCCTGGAAGTTGCTGCTAAGTTCCATACCTAAAAGTGAATGTTTTTTTGTCTCTGCAACTTTCCCATTTTCTCTTGGTGAGTCTAAAGTCTGGAAGGTGGTATAACTTGCATGAGTCTGTCCTCCCGTTTTCAGTCTGAATGTCTTCAGAGTGTTTGCTTGGCATCAGCACTTCCTAATTTCTCTTTAAACATCCTGAAATGCTGCAGAGCTTGAGAAATTGTGCATGCTTGCAGATCCAAGCAAGAAGCTTACTGTGTGGTGTATGTGTTTTGTATGCATTCAGGATGCCTGAAGTCAGGAGAATGCCTGGAATGTTGTTCACTGGAATAAAGCCAGTTGTTAGATGTATGATGCAGTATTTAGACCAATATAAAAATCACCACCTTAAAACTAATGGAAAAATTACATTTAAAGTCAGTTATCATGGTTGAGGTGAAGTGTATGATTTCTTTAAAAATGCATGTGTTACTGTCTTGAATATGCAGTACTATATCTTTGCTTTTCCCACTCAAGCAGAAAAATGCACATTATAATCTCTAGTACCACAGTGGTACACGTGTATCTAAGCCTGTTACATATTGATGAAGGAAGATGAATTACCAGCATCTGCCATAGCTAAATGAGCTGTTGTGTCTTAAATTGAAAACCAAAACTTTAACTAATAGGAGGCTTCCGTTTAAACTGAGGGTTAAAGCAGAAAATAATCCAAAGTGGCCTAATGCCCTCCCCAAGATTTTAACTGTAGTAAAGAAAGACACAGTGCAACTCTGAAAAAAGAAAAAACACTGGTTTGAATGAATGTACTGGACTTCATATATATAAACAGGTGAGCTACTAAGCAATAGCCCAAAGTTCTTGAAAGTGTATCATAGTTTTAGTTGGTAAACATTAAGTAATGACTCAACTTTAACCCCATGGTAACCATGTAATCATCAGGAAATGTGGCATGTGCAGAGGCAGAAAGACTCTTCAGGTACAACTCTAGTCTTACTCATGCAAAATGATGAAGTGTGGTGTGTGCCTACGACTCCAAGAAGTGTGTGGGATGAAGTAGGGACCCACTGATGTTCCTTTGCAGCCACAAAATTATTTTCTGGAGATACCAGGTGATATTTTGTAATTGCTTTAATTCGCTTCAGAAAAGTAGTAGCAAGATCATTTTAAATGCAAGGAACTCTTATGCAGGATTGGATAAAACTATGAAACTATGTAATCCCTTCCTGTCTTGTGAAGGAACCTGTTACAGTGTTACAGTATCTATAAAAACTGGAGTTGTTTCTATGTTTAACAGAAATTGTTTGTTTTCTTCTAGTTGTGCCTCGTACTAACACTGTGTTCTGCTTTCTGGGTGAGTACCTGAGTCCTATATGTATATATATATATATATATGGAGTTAATATAACTGGAGTATATTTTGAAAATAAGATTCTTACACTGTTGTCTCTGCTATGTTTCTCCCCTCCTCCCTCCTTCTCTCTTCCTTCAGTGGCGCAAGGCAGGACTCGCGCTTCTTTTCTGCATCTTACAGTTCTTTGCCATGGCATGGTAAGTGATTTCCTCCCCACGTGCTCCACTTTATATGCACCTAACATTAGTAGCTGAGTGGATTTTGACCTTGCATGAGTTAGAGGGAAGGAAAATTTTTACCTTGTCATTCCCCTAGATTCTAGACAATGCATCAGTGAGGAGCTGACCTGTTCCCACTTTTTGATCTCTCACACCACTTCAGAGGCTTTGCAGATGGAGTTTGGGGCTCCATTTCTGAAGAAGTTCCTTTGAACATGTTTAATTTCTGTGAGCTTGAAGTAAAACTGTTTTTTTCTTTCCCTTTTAAATCAATTTGTTGCTTACTACCTGGTATTCCTCCTTTACACTCTCCTGAATTTGTCTGGAGACCCAGCTATGCCAATCAAATTGTCAGTGTTCTTCATGTTAACATATGCTCTGTGCAAGGTCACTGAAGTAGTGCACAAACTGATATGAACACATAGCCAGCCTTCAAGACTAATCTTGCCTGCCTGTAGGTCTTGGAGCATGAAGAATATTGAATGCAGGAGAGCTGTGTTTAAAATGCTTCCACAACATGCCCTGCTATTTTGCCATAGTGTTTCACAGCCTGGCTGGGCTGAGATGACTTGCAAGGATACTTATTCCTGTTGCTCACAAACTCAAAGCTTCGTTTTAATTGTGTATCTTTTAATTCAGAGTATCAGAAGGGTTGTTCTTGTTTGTGACTAATAAAATCTGACATGAAGAGTAACTTTCAAAATATTTCTTCTTAGGTACAGCATTTCCTTCATACCATATGCAAGGTAAGCTTCCCTACTCTCTTAATTTTCATTGTTTAATTAATCATACAGAAAATTACTTTATAGGAGCATTGTAATACGTGGCTTTAGAAGATTTTCCCTGGTGTAGGAAATCCATGTAGTTAAATCTGAAAAGAAAACTAAGCAACTTCTCTAGTGGGAGAACACAAGTAAAAAAATATGTGAATCTGCTGACCACATGCTGTGACCATAAGGCTTGCCTTTGGAATGCCTAAATGTTGGTTCAAATGCTACTAAACAAGAGTATTCTTCTGTGTACCTTTTTTTCCCATTCTCCCCCATGAGCACTGTTGTGTTTGAGCATACAGTTCTCTCTCCTGCCCCATCAGCCCCACTGAGGCCTTCAGTGCCTCCGTACAGCCTTGCAGGTGTCCTTTCCTCTGTGAGTGGGCAGGTGGGCAGTGAGCAGACCCACTTGTCTCTAAGGCATTTGTGTAGTCATGCAAATTATGTTGTGCAATTAACCCATGGCCAGCTGATCTTTACAGCCCTCAGTGTCAGTGTGATAGGCAGCATGGATTGAGTCTCATCAAGTGGCATAACTGAGGTGACTGTTGTTTTTTTTTCTTTCTCCTGCCTGTAGGGATGCTGTGAAGAAATGTGTTTCGGTCTGTCTGTCCTAACAGGAATACCAGATGCTTCACAAAGTTCTAGGAAGTTCTAGGTAGAACTATGTTAAGATCACCGTGTTGTGTAGTTTCCTACTTCTTAAGCACATGCCTTGCAGCTCATTGTTAGAAGCTCCTTGTGCTACATCCAGTGTATGCAATTGCTTGGGTTTGTAAGCAATGGTGTCTTGATCACAGGGTGCTTGTGATCAATTGAAATTCAGTCTGGCAGAAGAACTGGGCAGAAATCCAAAATTTGCTATGATAATTCTTAAGTAAATTCATGTATTTGGTTTTGCAAATATTTCAAAGTAATACATGAAGTCTGTAAAATGAAGACCTTGGCTCTGTTGGGACTATGGCAGTCTAGATGATTTATTTTTCAAGAAAAAGAAATCAGTTGCAAATTGATTTCTTACTGACAACTTGGGTTTTTTTTAAATAGCCTTATGTTACTTAATCTTTGTGCTGTTTGCCTTGGATAATGGAATATTGGTATTCTTTCTTTTCGTGTCTCCCTGGCAAAATGTTAGGTTTATGAGACTTCTAAAAGATTTAATTATAAAGTCAGAGACTGTTTGGGACTAACCATGAAATGTTTGCATCTTTAATGAAGTATTTAATTTTCAGTCTGTATTGATGGTATTTCCTTAAAATATGTGAAAGGGATATTTTCATCTGTAAAAACTTGTTCCTGTAGGAAATGCCCTTGTAAAATAAGGTTAATTGATTTTTTCAGCTGCCAGGAACCTGAGTTCTTTGTCTTGCTTACAGCTAAATGTAAGCAGTATGTACAGTACAGTATGTACAGTATGTACAAAGTAGGAAGCTGAAATTATTCACACAAAGCTGAAGGTGCTTCTCTTCTCCCTCAGCTGTAGCATGGAAGCAGTGCAAAGCTGAGGGCATGGTAGGCAAGCAAAGAGAGATTTTATTTATGTCCTTCCTCAAAGGACAAACTGTGATAAGGTGGATGTGGGCTGTTGGTTAAGCAACTTGGGCAAGGGAGAATGCATTTTCTTCTGAAATGTAAATAGATTAAAACTCCAACATTTCTTTCTTTTGTAAGTGGGATCAGTTTCTTCTAAAACTCTGGCACACACTAGTGAACTTCCTCTGCTTTGAGGAGAAAGTATGATTTTCTACTGCCTGTCTTAGCAAAGAAAGTGTGTAACAATCTAGCTGCTAGCTCCTAACAAATGCTGAGCAGTCAGTATCCAAATTCCAAGGCCACTCTCTTTATCTTCTGAGCTACATATAATCATTTACTCCCAAACCATTGCAGTGGTCAGTTGTTTAATATCTGAGCACAAATTCCTGCTTCTCCTCTGTGAGGTACTGTTTAACTGCTTTCACCTTTCCTCTGACCAAACTGTCTTCCTGGAGTCAGTGTGTAAGATTATGATTATCCAGTGGACTCTGGTAGGAACTGAAGCCTCTCTTGCTCCATCTGCCCAGAGTTTAGTCATTTGAAAGCATCATGTTTGCATGGCAAGTATGTCCCTGACTTGTACCACAAAGATTTTAGGTAGGAAAAACCTAGATCTACTTGGCAATGAATAATAACCCCACAGTGAAGGCAGATATTCTGTGGCTTTCAGAAAGTTACTAAAATCTGAGTTAATCCAAAATCTTAAATTTCATTGTCCTTCTGATAATCTATAAAGCACAGTATCATCCAGCTGTTAGGATTCTCTAAAAAAAATAAAGTATTCCCTTTTGCAGATAGTATGAAAGGGAAATTTTAGCAACCTTTCTGTGAATTCCAGCTGGCCAGAATTACTGTTACAAAGACATTTGAATGGAAAATGCCACCTTGAAAACATGGCACTGATGTTGGGATAAATTAGTTATACAGATTCAAGTGCTATATCCTAGTGCTTTTTTTCTCCCCCAGGACTTGGAAGTTAGTGTTGAAATAACTAGATTGACTATTTCTCTTCTTGAAAAGTAGAACTGGTTAATTGCACAAGGGAGACTGGGAATTAAAGAAAACTGATACTTCTTTTCCCTGACTAATCTCAGACAAGTATCTAAACTGATGTGTTTGGTCACAGAGTAAGTTCAAAACCTATTTACATCTGTCAAAGGACATGTGTTAGTCTTTTCTTAGAACTTTGATAATGTTTACAGAATTCCTTTGTATAGGGGAAATTGAAATGCAACCCTAATGCCTTTTACATTCCAATATTTCTTTAATTTTTGGGTGTTCCTGAAAAAAGCTACTAGTACATTGTTTCTGCTTCCCCTTTCCAGGAAAGTTATGTTAATTGGGATCATCAGTCCAGGTTAATCAGCAGCCAAGATAATGGAACTTGACTTCTGGGGTTCTTTTTTTTTTTTTATTTCTTCACATTAGAAGGAGTAAAAGCCTTTCTCTTATTCCTCGGCTAGCTTGGGTAGGATTGTGGTAGCCTGACTCTCTAGCAATTCCTCTAGAAGAACAGTAGAATTGGGTATACTGAATGTTATTTTTTCAACTTGCATATTGGCTAAGTGGAACCTTTGAGTTGGCTGTTGTGAATACAGCTATTTAGAAGTAGGAAATTTATGGAACTACCAATAGAGAGCAGGTAAACTTAAATTAATTTTTTCTTTCTTTCTCTCCCCCATCCTATCATTTTTAAAACTGTAGTTCCAGTTCCACAGCCTTTATTGAATAA
This sequence comes from Manacus vitellinus, assembly GCF_001715985.3. Lineage (NCBI taxonomy): Eukaryota > Metazoa > Chordata > Aves > Passeriformes > Pipridae > Manacus > Manacus vitellinus. The sequence goes on from NW_021940122.1 coordinate 3,387,651, forward strand.
GAGAGAAGAACAAATCTTTATTTGACTGCATAGCACATGAGACTAAGCAATTGTGCCCTTAAAGGAAGTGAGGCCAAGGAAAGATGGCAAAGACACAAGGATCACCATAGTGCCACTAGGGTTTTTGCTGCCCTTTGGTGTTGTGCTCTGTTCCTGTGAAGGTCAGATGGTAGCACAGATTTGCTGTATTCTTGCCAATATGTGAAACATACTCAGGGTTTGTTGCTTCATCTACAAGCAGTTTTGATTTAAAATAGCTCTATCAGAACAAAACTCTTTAGATTCTTATTCCCTTGTAAGTGGTTGTGTTCAGGCTGTTGCCAAGTTTAACGGCAAAAGAAATTTCCACTTTATTAAAGTACTTTATTTTACATGATTTTTACATAACCAGGGAGTAAACTAGTATATGAATGTTCCCTCTTGACTAGTTTTCAATCTGACTTAGATAATACCATTAAACCTTTTTTTTTTTTTTTTTGGTCATTAAAACTACTTTGTGTTAAGTGTTAAGTTTTAATATCATCAGCTTTGGTTATCCTCTTGGCAGGAAGCGTGGTGGGCATTTCTGAAGCTTTCTGTCTTAATGTCATTCAGTGCAGGAATGTTTGTTGTCAGCAGTCTATTGCAATTAGAGATGTTTGTGGTTTAAATCACAAAACTCCTTCCTTCCCAAAGTCCTTACTCAGTTGCCTACAGCACTTAACTCAAGGCTGACTTCTCTAAAGAAACTTGTATGACATTGGGTGCCTATCCCAGTAGGATTTGATATTCTACCAGAAAGTGCTTTTTGCCTAGCCTCACTGTTGATCAACTTGTCCACATTTTTATTTGCAGTACAGATATCATAACCTGAACCAAGCAGCCTTAGCATACAGTTCTAGCAAGAAATATGTTTATCTGGGATCAGCTGACTTTCCAGCTGTAGTAGAAGTGGAAATGGGAAGGGTGATAGTCATCTGAGACTCTATACGTCGAAATGTGGGATTTTTTTTCACTACTTCGAAGTTTTGCTCTGTTTTGTGTGATGAAGTCCACTGTGAATGCTGGTACTATCTGAGATGATTCTACACTGATGATGTGAACAATTTCATCTCATTTAGTATTTACAGTAATGAGATTGTTCATGAGCTGTTACAAAAAAACAAGAAATATTTTCTCCACCAAGTTGAAAGTCTTTTCAGAAATCACATTTTTAAAAAGAGAGTGTTTTAGGCTCTGTAGGTGAATATGCAAACTGGGGGGAGACTGGAGACTACTACAGGATGGCTTCCAGCTAGGAACGGGATGATGGGCTTGAATCTGTCATAACTTGTGGGTGGATGCAGCTGGTGTGCAATGCCTTTGGAGGCTCATGGCACTGTCCCTTATGAGTGGTCAGAAACACGTGTTCTGAGAACTACCTGTGGAGCAGTGTGGGTGCCTGAAGCTCGTCCTCTCTTGCTGTGTGCTCAGAGATTGAAAGAACCTCCGAATTTCTGAGAACGGCTCTTACTTAATTTTGGTACTTAATCATGTTCATGAAAGTAAGATCACTGTGCTGTTGTAGACTCTCAAAACCGAGGAGGATGTTTAAACACGTTTGTCTTAATACTGATGTTTACAACCACAGCAAATGCTGACCAGAAATGGTGTATTTTCTTAAAACCATGTGCCTCACTCTAATGTGACCACTAAATTTTTCTAACAGCTGTGGAATTGTTTTGTAAAATAAAAATCAAATTCAGAAATTCTCCACAATATTTTATACTGTTACTGATTCTGTTTCCTGCTGTGCTTTTTCTATGTATTTACACTGTTTTATTTCTACTTTGATAAATACTTTTTTCCCTAATGTACAACTTTCTCTGTAATGAAGTGAAATCTTTGCAAGTGCTGTTTTTTCCCTTCAATAAAGTTTTCATTGCATTAAATGAATTGTCCTTATGGTTAATATGGCATTTTTAATGATGCTGATTCTCCAGGTGATGCTGAAATTTCTCTGGGTTGTTTGTTTTCTTCTGTTTGTTTGGTTGGTTTTTTTTTAAAGTTATTGTCTTGTCCTCACTTCCTTTGTTGTGCACACAACATGTACTTCTGAGGGGAGTTTCTGTGTCACCACTGCTGTGCAGGAACTTCACCCAGCAGTTGCATGCACCCTGAGAACTGGTTGGCACAACGGGGGTTGTTAAGGTGGGGATGATATTTTTACTACTTCTTATTTATTTACTTCAAGAGTCAACCTAGATGTGCCAACAAACTATCATTAGTCCATGCTACAGAGCAAAGAATGCCTGATGCCATTCTGTCAGCAAAGACAACAAGAAGCAAGATGCCTCTGAAATAAATATGCTCTGAGTGCTGATTGTACACTGGAAGTAAAATGCCAGTGATTTCTGAATGTGTGTTAAAAATAGTTAGAGGCAATTTTTTTTTCTTTCAGAAAGCCAGTCCTTTTAAGTTTGTGCTTAATATGTGCCCAAACACTTGCTGTGATTTGGATATTTCAAACCAGTATTATTACCATAACCCAGTATTCCTTGACAGAGTATCAAGGCTGTTCAGGGTGTATTAACCATTCTCCTGGTTGACAGGCAGTTGTGGGGCTTTTTTTTTTGTTTGCAAGGGTGGTGGTGAGATTTGTGTGCTGTGGAAGACTGTGTTTTTTTCAGTTACCTTTTTTGGTTTTGTTTTTTTTTGACTGTTCTCCTAAACAATCTCCATCTCAAAATTGACTCAACTGAAATTTCTGTCCTACGGGAGACACTAAAGTTGTGTTTGTAGAAGAAGCAGCAGCCTGTCTTCCTGTAATATAGAAACCTAGGGGGTTGCATTTTATGTCGTTGAAAAGGATAGAGCTTCCAAGGAATGTCAGGAAAGCTTGATACATTTGTGTCATTTCAATCCAACTGTGATTCCTAAAAGGACAATAAATCCTTCCCATATCTAACAGCTTAGAGGTATTTTGCTTGCCTAGTTCAACCTCCTGCATAACAACAAAGCTGTTGAACTTTGCCACATCATCCTCATGCTAAGGTCTTAATACTTGAATGCTTTTAAAAAAAAGAGTGAAGTCTTCATTTGTAATCCCTAAACAGTGATCAGCTGCCCTCTATGGAAAGTGCATTCTGTTGATGAATGACTTTGCTCCTTAGAAATACTCTTTGCTACTTAGAAATACTTTATGCTGTTGTGCTACAGCATCTAGTCCTTGAATCCTATGATCTTGCATTCGAAGTCACCAGCATTCAAATTCAGTGACAAGACCCTTGGAAGGTTGCTGTACTCCTAATGTCTGCCCCTTTCCCTTCTCCTTCCACAAGGTCTGATTTGCAAGAGAAGGTATTTTGTGGATGCAAAGTGTTCAAAGGTGGGGGTTTATAGTTATTTCCACCCCTTACTTGTACTTTTCTTACTAACCTATCTTGGTTGCAGTATTTGTGGGCGTACAGGTTTGTAACTACCCAGCCATGAAGTGCTGGAGATGCATAAAGGGGAAAAAAATCCTCTTTTTTTCTCACTTTTCAGAAGAAAGCTTCTGATGAATTAGAGATGGAATAGTATATCTAAACTGCCAATCTTTGGGATTGATATTTTATCAAGTTACCCTGGTTGAAACCCTTTTAAGTTTCTCTTGCATTCCCTCGTGGCATCTCTAAGAGAGGTTATTCTTGAGAATATGTGCTTTAAAATCTTTGTAGGAAAAAGTGTGAAATAACACTGGCATAGTAAAAATGGTACCTTGAAAGTATTGTCTGGCCAACATGATTTCATTGCAGCTCTGAAGGGCTATCAGTCCAAAAACTGGAGAAGGACTGATGAGAGCTGGAGAGGTCCTTTTATGCAAGGGCATGTAGTGACAGGACAAGGGGGAATGGCTTCAAACTGAGAGTAGATTTAGATTAGATATTAGGAAGAAATTCTTTACTGTGAGGATGGTGAGACACTGGAAGATGTTGCCCAGAGAAGGTGTGGATGCCCCATCCCTTGTAGTGTTCAAGGCCAGGTTGGGTGGGGCTTGGAGCAACCTGGTCTGGGGAATGGTGTCCCTGCCCATGGCAGGGGTTTGGAACTAAAGGATCTTTAGGGCCCCTTCCAACCCAAACCATTCCATGATGCAATATGTGGTGTGAAAACAAATGTTTTATCATGGGCATGTACTTCTGTGGTTTCTGGTTGTGTGCAACAATCTGTGTCAAGTTCGCCACTTCTGAGAGAACCAAATGCTTCAAGAGAGTTATACCTGGGACTTGTTAACTCTCATAGTTAACAAAAAGCTTTAAACTTACACATCCAAGTCATAAGTGCATGTTTGATTTGCCCAATAAACTTTGAGCTTATTACTTTTGTTGTGATGTTGTAAATAGAATTAAAAAGTTCATTCAGAATCTTTTAATTTTTTTTATTATTTTCTGAAAAGAAAGATTGATGTGTAAAGCCTCCCCTGCTCTCTGGGCTGCAAATTAATCTCAGTTATAATCTCAGATATGCAATGAGGTACTATTTGGACGAGCTGCCTGCCTCACTGCTAAGAACATACCCGGTGGAAGTTATTGAAACTGTCCCCTCACCGCCAACATTAATGAAAAAGCTAATCTTCTTTAAGTCTCCTCTAGCCTAGCAATCTCTTAAGGGGCTGGATCCATGATTAAAAAACAGAAAGAAAGCAGCTGTCTTTTTATCCTTCCTTAATTATTCTGTGGTAGTTGATAGGTGTCGGTTTCCTGGGAGTGTCATGGTGATGGAGGTTACGTTTCCCTGTGTTGGGACTGAATGTTCACAGGGGGGGTAGTTGAATGCTGCAGTGGGAGCTTTGGAGATGGAAAGAGTGAGTCTTGTTTTCTGCAATTTCATCTGATGATGAAGGGCTGCCTTTTATTTGGAAACATGCACCTAAAGGCCAAAAACAGCTATCCAATGTCAAGGCAAGAAAGGATCTTTAATTACCTTTTTTCTTGGTTTTTTTTTTTTCTTTCTTTCTGTGTACCTCACCAGCTGGTGACCAGGGGCATTTTAGAACAAGCTTAATTAGAAAGTCAAAAATAACCCCTTGCTTTTTTCCTGCTGTAACTTGGTGAGTAAACTCCAGTAAGTGTTGCAGGCTTGTTCTTTCACTGCTCTGCCCAGTCTTCATGGCTTCATTTTAAAAACAGGAGTCACTAAATACTTATTAGTAAATCAAAGATGATTATGAGCGTTGTGCCTGCATTTTTAACTAGTTCTGACTGACTATGAGCCACAAAGTGTCTGATCCCTGCTTGGAAGTGTCCAGCTCTCTCAGCTTGGTTTCAAGGAAAGCTTACAACACTGCAGATTTTTTAGGAAAATTTTCTGTTCCCTCTGGTGCACCTACAGATTTGCTTGTCTAATTAAACAAGAGATAAGGCTTCTGTCCTTTGGCCCTGCTCTGTGCCACTTGCACTGGCATTGAGTGACAGTCACCAGAAACACCTACTGTGCTCCTCTGCAAGTGCAGCTACCTTTTCACAAATGTTAGAATCAGGAAGCTCTAACTTCCAGCCCAAGGAATAACCCACTTGACATCTGAGAATGGATTATTCTTAGTGCCCCAGCAATACCTAAACCAGGGATATTAATTGTTTGTGCTTCAGTTTCAGCACCTGTAGACTTGGAAAAATTAATCTTGCAAGAAAGCAGGAGAAAGAATGGGTTTGGAAAGCATTCGAAGTTGTTATTTAGGTGAACAGAGGGACATAAGATTAGATTTACTTGTCCTAAAACAGGTAAATATTCAAAGTAGATTTCCACCCATAATATTTTTGTAAAATGAAAAGCCAACAGCAAACAAATAACTTTGAGTATGAATCTATCTGGTTTCCCTTCTGCAGCCATCTTCCATGGCAGCTGTGTGACACAGAGACAATGTACAATTTCTAGGAAGCCTGATTTGTGGAATGGGGTTCGTATTGGTCTGGATGTGTATTTTAAAGTAAAGTCTCAGGCCGAGGTACCTTCAGCTGATCATTTGCTTGCATGCATGCAAACTTGTTATTTCTTTGGCTATTTTTTTAGGTTGGAAAGATATGTCAGTGGTGAGCTGTACCTTCTGGGTATGTTGCTACATACATCACAAATTGCTCTTAGGCTGAACTCTTACAGCTGAAACACTTTTCCCTATGCTGAAAATAGTAATTGGGCTGTTCCCACTAACCAACCACAGGTAACTACTCTCATTTTGGAAAATGTTGTGGTTTCAGGCATCCTGAGCTGTGGTAACATAGTTACTAAAATTGAAACTATATGGAAGTCAGGTATTTTAAGTTATTAGATTTGGGGGAGGGGGGGGTTCCATGGACACTAGACTTTCAAGTATTAGTCACCTTGTGTGAGTGATAATCGTAAGCACCCAGCTGTTACCTACTTCTGGGATCTGAAAGTGCATTTTATTATTGAGCAGGATACAAGCTTTAGTATGATACACCTAAGCAAGCACATTCGTGCTTCTCCCTTAGGAATGCTAGATGTAAAAAATCCAGTCTTACTGATGAAAAACTTGCTTCCCAACCCATTACTGGAATGGGTCCATTATCCATTCCTTCCATATACCCTTACTTCTCTACAGCTCAGTCCAAGGAGTGCTTTGGGCAAGCACTGCACTCCGAGCAGGACATCCTTTTCTCTTGCTTTGTGGCCGTCTCCATTTCCAATCCATCTTTGCTGGGCTTATTCTTTACCTCTAGTGATGCACCACTGCCTGCTGGTGAGAAGGTGTTTCACTTCCTCATTTGGAAACCCTTCCACCAACATCAGCTGTTGTTGCTTTTGTGCATGCTTTCGGTTTCCTCTAAGCTCTAAGCACCTTGTGGAGGGTAGACTGGATGTGATTTTTTGGAGGCTCTAATCCAGTATCACTCCACTTGAAGCCCTGTGGGACAGATGGGCAGTCAGTACTTTTAAAAACCAGGCTGCTTCCCTTTTTATTTGTTTATGGAAACAACTGTGTGTAATTATGGTTCCATGATTCCATGATTCTACTGAAATATTGCTACTTTTATGAGCTATTGTCTCTTTACTTGCCTCAACTTTGAATCTCCTGATTTCTAAGCAACTGAGTCTAAAAAAGCTGTATAGAAATAGGGCTTCAACCAAAAAAAAAAATCTCAAAATAGCATGTCTCTATTTTAGAAGTGACTGAAAAGCTGAAGATGTTGATTTGAAATTCATGGTACTTCAACAGCTTCAGTTTCTGTGTTTAATTGCATTTATAATATAATAAAAATAAAAACTGTCTCACCTCATCTCCTATGCATTTGCTATGCCATTTGATCCCATACAGGGAAAAATTACAGTAGTAGCTTCTCTCTCCTCTTGAGTATTTGGAAAGGGAAACCCAAACATAAACATATTCCATGTTACACAAGCATACTACCAGAGATGCAATTATTTTTCCGAATGCAAAGGGTCACACTTCCAGGTACCTAAATATCCTATAGACATTAAACATTATTTAGTTGTTCAGCAGTGAAAGTGGGCTGTTTATTAACTAGAACTTGCTATTTGACATCTGCTAGTGTAATTCTGAATGTGAGCTTGCTGATAGATTAAAATAATCTAGGTATTTTTGTTAGGAGTTGACAATTAAAAAAGGAAGAGAGGGAAGGGATTTTAGAGAGTGAAGTTTGGAGGCAGCATAGAATGGCTTGGGTTGGAAGGGACCTTAAAGATCATGTCGTTCCAAACCCTCTGCCATAGGCAGGGACACTTTCCATTAGACCAGGTTGCTCCAAGCCCTATCTAACCTGGCCTTGAACACTTCCAGGGATGGGGCAGCCTACTCTCAGTTTAAAGCCATTCCCCCTTGTCCTATCACTACACTGTCCTGTAAATAGTCTTTCCAGCTCTCATCAGCCCCCTCTAAGACCCTATGAGGTCTCCCCATAGCCTTCCCTTCTCCAGGCTGAACAACTCTAGTTCTCTCCTCCTGTCATCACAGGAGAGGTGCACCATCCCTCTAATCATCTTGGTGGCCCTCCTCTGGACTCGTTCTGGCAGGTCTAAGTCCTTACTGTGCTGGGAGCCCCAGAGCTGAATGCAGTACTGCAAGTAGGGTCTCACAAGAGTAGAACAGAGGAGAGAAAATACCTCAGACTTGCCTAGCTTGCATCTTCCAATGGTGATGACATTTCTGGGAACTGAGGATTCTCTCCTAAAGCCTCCCGTTCTGCAGAACATCACATTGCTGCACACCTGCAGCTGTGAAGTGTTGAGGATTTGTAAGCAGGATCCTTACTCCATGGAGGTCTTGAGGGATTAGTAGCGGGACTTGTTGCCAAATAAGGTGCCATCAAGCTCTGGCCATTGCTGTTTAGGTAGATAGTATCTCTCAACTTCTTAACTGTGTGATCTGTTTGTTGAGCCTTGTCAAATGATGGATTTAAAGAGTCAGAAGCATAGAAGTTCAACATGGGCTATTGAACTAAAAGAATGCAAAGTTCTCAATTAGTATACAAAAAGTATATTTCTCTAAAAATGACCTCCAACACTACATTTTCATAATCAAATCCCTGACTCTCTTATGCCCAACAGATGAGAAATTTCAGAGACACTATCAGAGATATATGTATCAGGAGAAGTTAGGCACTCAAATGCCTTGCTATATGCCAAAGTCCAGTATTTACAGGTCACTGGCATTCACAGGGCCTCCACTTAACCCTCTCGAATGGAACTAAACCCAGGTCTCTCACATCCTTGGCTGAATGCTGAAGTTGTTGGACTTCTCAGTAAAATGGTGGCTTCTTTGTGGGCAGTATGTGTTGTTGGATTAGGCTTGTCAGAGAAGGTCTCAGAGGGAATGCCTGTTTCAAGGATGCTGAGCAAGCCTTTGTATGAGATGGACCTTAAGCGGGTCAGCAATGCCAGGCCTCAGGCAGTTAAGCTCACACTCAGCCCCAGAAGTGTGGAGTCTATCCCTGGAAATGCAGCCAGAGGGAAGTTCAGCACTTGTAAGGTGCAGCAGAGGTTTTTGAATGACAGTGGGACCAAAGGATGGACAAAATATGCATCAACAGTGTAATCTAGGGGTGCTACCTTCTCCTTGTGCATTGAAGCCTCAATGCAGAATGGTCTCTTCCTATTACATTTTGATTTAGGGACGTAGAGGAATGAGGTTAATGCATTTATTCAACATGCCCTGTGAAAATATTTTAAGACTACCTTCTCTGTGTAACTATCTTGACTCTTACCAGCTCCTTCAGTCAGAGTCCGCACCAGCGTGAATGCAATTTCCATGCATTGTTTCAGTCTGGAAATGAAACAATTTTCATTAATGGAAACCTGGTTCTCAAGCAGAACAATTAGACCCACTTCAGGTTGAAAAAAGATAAAAGCATGCTAATTTGGATGGAGGACTCTTCTTTCAAGGCAGCCAATTGAGTCATCAGCCTGCCACCCACCTGACTGTCTGACAGGTAATTAGGAGATAGTCCTCTTTTTGTGTGGAGCGTGTGCGTAAACCTCCACACGCTGGTGTCACTGCCCATTGGGACTTCCAGAGGAAAGAGCTTGTCAGTGGCAAAAGAGTGAGGAGAGCATGTTTGTCAGTCGTTGCCCAATGAACTGACTTGGCTTTTTTTTATGTAGCTCATTATTTTTGTCTTTTCAGCAGCTACCTGAAGTTTCTGGCAGTAAAGTCGTCATGGCAGACCTGGGCTGCAAAAAACCCAGCGACTGCACCGTCTCCAGGCTGCTCAGCGTAGTGGAGAGTGAACTCCGGGCTGGGAGAGACAAAGGCGACCCCACTGAGAAACAGCTCCAGGTTGTCTTAGAGGATGCGACGCTCTGGCAGAGATTCAGGGAAGTCACTAATGAGATGATCGTGACCAAGAACGGCAGGTGAGTGATCTGGGGGCTGAGTGTAGGTGACAGCCAGGGGGGTTAAGTGCTATAATAATAAACTGTGTGTGCAGACTCGAAAGAACTGCAATGAGCACACAACAGTTTTTAGGGGATTGCATCCTCATAGTCCCCTAAAACCAGCATATGAACAAAATGGGGTGTCCCTGCTCCTCTTTGGTCACTGCCAGACCACTCCTGCCACCCATTATTCCTGCTTTGAAACATGCTGGAAAAATATATTGACTGACTTAAGGCTGCACAAAAAGGGAACTTTTGCAAGGGAATAGATGTACCTCTCAAAACCTTTGGAATGACTTTTTGTGCTAATAACCACTAGCCTTTATTAGCAAGTCCTTACCTGTAGACCTCAAATTACTGTACAGAAGCAGATTGGTGCTGTTATCCCAGCTGCAGTTTTCATCTCTCTGGCCTTGGATATTAACAGCTTTACAAGCAGTCTGTACTAGAATGGGGTATAATAAAACTGTGTTCTATGTGGTATATATGTATGTATGCATGGTCCCACACTGGCATGGCTCCATAGTTTTTGCTGGTGCCCTTAGAAACCAGTGCAGAATATTGGCTAACATACATAGTTTTAGAAAGACAAAATATTGTGATGTTATTGGATAACATATCTTACTATTTGGGGAACATGGAAAGGCACAGGAAAAGAGTGCAAAACCTGTCAAGAAGGATACTCTTTCTGAACCAGGCACTGGCTTGAGGGAGGCTCTCCACAGAGGTTCTGCTCTGAATTGGGCTAACAGCAGAGTCCAGCCCACAACAGACAAGCAGCTACTAAAATAAAGGTTTGCCAGTACAGTGGAACTAAGGTTTTCATTTAATGCACCCTCTGCTGCAACTCCCATCCCCACCCCCCAACATGCATACGTTTCTTTTGCGAGACCTCTCAGGAGATCCACGTACGAGAGAGGAATTAAGAGATGGAAATTTACTCATGTGGACTTTCATTGATTTTGCAGTCTTCATTTTAGCAGAATTTGGGGATGAAATTACTGTTGGCTGTAGTTTGACAAGGGACATAGGAGAAAGCAGTAAAAAGGAAAAATCTAGTCTATCGGCTCAGCAGGGTTACTCTGGTAAGACAACAGCTACCTGCCCAAAATACCAGCTCCTGGGTAACAGTACCTGTTGCCATTCTGATTCCTCTTATAAACTACAGTGATAGAAATCTGCTGCTGAGGTTCTCCTTACACCGAGAAGCTGCTTTTGCTTCATTTAAATTGCTTTAAAAACTGCTGTTAGGCTACAGCAAACTTCTGAGTGGACTTACTCTTAGTATACAGTAGTTTAAACTGACTCCTTGGCAGCAGAAGTGACCAAAAATGAGGTAAGAAAGGTTTGCCTAAAATTCATTAAATTGGTGCAAAGAATTGCACCTTACCAACAGGCTTTTTTCAGTTTCTTTCCTCTCAGCTAATATAAATCATGACTGCATTGTGATATTAGTTCCCTCTAAAATGTCAGGGTGAGTGCATAGACAAAATCTTTTTATGATGATGAGGAAATCTATCTGAATGTGTTTTGTTACTTTTTATTTCATTGTGTAAGCTGCCTTATTTTTGTTATTCTAACTTATACATGCCTTATCAGCTTGATTCTACCTTTTCTAAAACCCGTGACATCTCTAGTAATGTCAGTGGGGGCAGGAATAGGTTCTTTATGATCAAAGTAACAAACTACAGAAGTATGTCACACAGTCATCTGCATAAGTCCTTTTACCAAAGTTACTGTAGCATCAGGGACAATGAGAAAGGATCTCTTGTGTTTCTGAAAGTATCTTTCATAAAAATCACATTATTGCACCAAAAAGAAAAAAAAAAAAGGAAATACAAACTGTGGCCTGCAACAAAGATCTCTGAACAAGTCCAGGCTATTCAAAAAAAGACAAACTTGAGACAGCTTCCTATGAGTGCTGAGTTTTTTTCAGGTTCAGAATTCTTGTCTCCAGAGGGATTCTCAGTAGAAAAAATATTGACCTTATGCTGCTGCTGCTTCAATCAGTATAACTAACTCAATCATTCCTGCTGAAGGGTATACAAATGTTTTTGAAAACCGTGTTCCACTATGAAAGAGAAGAGCTGGTCTAAACTTACTGTGTGTGAAAACTAAAACAGTTGGTACGGACATGTTAGCAAAACCCAGAAATTAAACCGAAACCTGATCCAGGAGCATCCCAGAGAATGAAAGTCTAATTGACTAGTGATCCTCAGGCATCAAATTCTAGCATGCACAGTTCTATCTGCTCTTATTGCATCATCTCTAATTGGTACCAAGGGTCCCAAAATGCCACAGTTAGATGAACCATCTTCAGTTAGTACATAGATTTGTCTCCGTGGCTGTATTATAATTCATTATAATAATCACCTGCCCTAGCAATATGTCTAGGTATACAGGGAAGGTAGATACATTCTGACCAGGATAGACATCACTAAAATTAAACCACGTGGTTTATCGCAAAATACATCCCAATGGTTGCAGCCGATACAGTGGGAAACCATCTCCGATTTTACTCAGATTTGTTGTATCCAACTGACACTTCAATGTCAAATGCTCTTTTTTCTGATTCAGTAGGTTTTCTGTCTCAGTGGTTATACCATATTAGGTATGCAGCATCCTGAGACTTTGCAATCCCCATTACTGCCTGGAGGCAGGAAGGCACTGATCTCCTCTGATGGGAACAATCCACAGGGGATCAATGAAGGCAAATGTGAGTAGGGGGAAAGAAGGCCTTTGCAGCCTTAAATGCTAAAGCAGCTTTACTGGTTCCTGCACATTCAAGGGAAGATGTATCAAACATCTTCCCACTCAAGTTCTGTACTGTGGAGTAATGGTAGCAGATCTGCTCTAAATAAATTCAAGAGGCTGAAGTTCGCATTTGTTGCAGTAATGGGGGTCACATGTGCACCTACTTGATCATTGAAACAAACATTCTGACTGAAACAAATTTGGAGAAATCACCATTTGCCAGGCTAAAAGACAGATATTAGCAATAAAGCCACTTTAATCAGCTGAACAAGTTCTCCATGGTAAGTTCTCCATCATTTAAATCTGTACAGTCAAGACATGCTGGTCCAAGCAAGGCAGGCATTAATTCTGAGGGAAGCTGGTTAACACAGGGAAATACTATAATCTTGATGCTGTAGGAGGTTAGAGTTGATGATGACTGTATTTTCTTCTGGCATTGGTCTATAGGTCCTTTGGGGATAAACTCGAGCCTCTCAAATAGAAAGGCAGAGAAGCCTGCATTGTGGGCAGAGGAATTAGCAACCTGTATGTAACAGAAATCACCCTGAGAAATGTAGTGAAATTAAATTTTCATGTGATTTATTTTCCCCTCTAATTCAATTTCATCTATATATCTAAATGTGTTACTTTGAAGACCAACTGTAGAAGGTCTAAGGGATGGAGGGAGCAACGCATCCATAATTTTTATCACATCAATTGGGTGGCTGGTACATCCTGGTCAGAAAGATACATGTAGCATATAAATCCTCTAACTGGAGAGGGACTTTTTAGACAGCAGTGGAGTGATACAACAACGGGTAACTGCCTTAAACTGAATGAGAGCAGTTTTAGATTAGATATTAGGAAGAAATTCTTTACTGAGGGCAGTGAGGCACTGGAGCAGGTTGTCCAGAGAAGTTGTGGGTCTCCCATCCCTTATGTGTTCAAGGCCAGGTTGGATGGGGCTTGTTGCACCTGGTCTAGTAGAAGGTGTCCCTGCCCATGGCAGGGGTTTGGAACTGCATGATCTTTAAGGCCCCTTCCAACCCAAACCATTCTATGTTTCTATAATTATTCTATGATATCTTCCTCAGTGTTGCACTGACCCTACATCACCAATTATCAATATTAGACGAAAAATCTCAAATTTCTGAAATCCTGCCTTTTCCTGTGAGCAGAAGGTGCTGAATATATACAGCAAGAACTATATAAAAGTATCCAGAAAGGTAGGTGGTGAGTGGGATGTCATGGGAGAATGATTGTTAGCAATCTGTATTTGAGTGTCACAAGAGAGTATGGCTGCAGGGGCAAAGACTTTCAGTCTCCCTCGAAAGAGCCTGGAGTTTCAGCTCCTTTATGTATTTTGGATGTCTTGCACCACGGCCTAACTAAGCCTAGAGAGCTACCTTAGCCCCATGGCCACAGACCTCAGGCTATTGCAGTGGTTTTTTTGGTGTAACCAGTCTCCCTGCACCCATAGAGAAAAGGAGCTCAAAGATTCATTGGCCTGCCCATAAAAATGTGTCATGGAAAAATGCCAGTTGCCAGGAGAGGTCAGTGTAGAGGTGTCTGGGGCAGGAAGGCCTGTGACTCATGTGAGAAGAATGTTGGAGGTGATACATAACAGCAATTACATATGTTCCTTGACAAGCTAAGAATAGGATATCTTTGTTGGGAGACTCCTCTGTTCTTCTGACCACAAATTATTCCCAGTTCCTGAAACTGTAGGAGTTTACTAACTCTTTTGCTGCAGACTTTCAGGCACAGAGGTGTCAATTCAAAGCTGTGCAGCATCAGTCACAAGCACTGGGACAGGCAGAACACTGCTGGAAGTCAAGCTGTGAGCTCCTGCAAATCTGTATTACAAAAGAAAAAAGAATAGTTAAAAGGGGATTGAGGAAAGGTGGCATGGACCTTTAAGCACAAAAGGAGTATTTTCCTCCAGCTAAGCACAGGTAGGATTTTAGTTTTAAATGCACAAGATCGTGGAAGGCTGGATAGATGTTTAGAGCTTAGAAAAGGACAACATTGCATGTAAGATGGAACTAAAAGCAAAAGAGCCTGATCAAGCAGATGAGGTCAAGGAATATGGAAGTACGGGACCAAATTACTGGAAGAACTGCCAAGTGCAAGGTACAACGGCAAGGATTTTAACCAGAACTTCTCAAACTGGATAATTATATGATTGTAATGGGACAGTATGTGAATAGTTGCACTTAAGAAAGGGAGAAAAAAAGTTTCAGCTAACTACAAACTTTTTAATATATCCCTATATTAAGAATTTAGGATGTACTTTGAATGAAAGAGTAATGAAATATGTGGAAAACAATGGAAAATTATATAAAAAGGCATTTTATTAAATTTAACTCATGCCATACCAACATGACACAACCCTGATAATTTAAAGAAAATTTTTTAGACAAGGAAAATGTAGCAGATTAGGGCATTTAGAATTGTGCTACCTGGAAATCACTACTCAAGTGGGAGATGTTGGGTAGAACAACACAAGAACCATGGGAACTGATAGAGGGAACTGACCGACTTTGCTCACAAAATTCTAGAATATGACCATCCCTTCAGAGGAAGAAAGAAAACTTTTTTGTATAGAGTAGTGTGGTCAATAAATCTAACTGGTGTCTGTTGAATACCTCATTAGTATTAAGTCCTGATTGCTGGATAGTGCAGGATGATTTCAGAGGATATATCCAGAGTCAGTCAAAGTGGGACTTGGCCACGGGACAGAACATGGTAGAGTGTAACAAGGTCAATCTAAACACCAAAGTGCACTTTTTAATAGGATTCTGCAGTGAAGCTGTGGTTCAGCTCCACCTTCTCAGTCATTTTCAGCTCTGTCTAAAGCTGTTTGTTCTTTCTGGTTCCACACCTAAGGATGTATTTACCATGTCCAGATCCCATGGATTCTGATGATCCTATACACATCTCATTATGTTCGTAATTCTTGGCATGATCAAGACCTTAGTGCCCTACTTTAAGATAACATGAGTTTTTTTCCAAATGATTGAACTAAAATAAAATAAAATATTAACCTTTAAGAGACTTCTTCAGCTGGATAGAAGGAGGGAGTGAGGAAGGATGTTTTTTACACTCAACTATTCTGTGAGCATCTGGACACAAACATACTGAGGAGAGTCTTCAAAACCATTTTCCAGTGATGTCTCCCTTTTTTGTTTCCTCGGCCAGGCGGATGTTCCCCGTTTTGAAGATCAGCGTGTCAGGCTTGGACCCAAATGCCATGTATTCCTTCCTGCTGGACTTTGCTCCGACTGATGGCCACCGATGGAAGTACATCAATGGAGAATGGGTGCCAGCTGGGAAACCAGAGCCACCAAACCACAGCTGCGTCTACATCCACCCAGACTCTCCCAACTTCGGGGCCCACTGGATGAAAGCTGCCATTTCCTTCAGCAAAGTCAAACTTACCAACAAGCTCAATGGGAGTGGGCAGGTATGGCCTGATGTTTCCACATACACCTCCTGGCTTCAATTGCAAGCACCTACCAATCAAGAAATATCAAGGGTGCATTTATGTAATTATAGAAGCCCTTACAGGCCTCTTCACCCACAGATGCCAATTATTCTCTGGAGGCCAAATGTAAACAGGGATAAACAGGCCTTAATTGGCACTTTCAGATTTTAATGGACTTCTTGATGTTAAGAGAGACAAAGTGCTGTGGTTTACTTAATCATCAGGGAGCTTTTCAGAGTTGGTCTTGTGTGCTGGGGATTTTTACATAGGACTTCAGAGAAAGAGGGGAAAAATGGCCACGGGTATTAGGTTTTTGTTGTGTTCCCCAATGCTGTTTGGTGTAAGTGGAATGTTGGCAGGAGTCAGATAGCAGAATAAAAGGCTGCTCCTAAATGAAATAATTGCTATGTCTGCTTCTGCATCATGATAATTATCAATATTCTATTGAATCAGCTTTGGCCTTTGGAAAGAAACCACATGTACCATAAAATAAGTGACTTTCTCTTTGAACCCCTTAAAAATGCAAACAGGGAAATTACTTTTATTTCATATTTTATTTTTGATGATGCATCTAAAGGCAAAATGTTGCACAAGACCTTTTGTTTGCTCATTTGTTTAGTACAAAACTCCTACAGAGGATGATACTTGTCAGCCCAGAATCAATTTTTTCCACGTAAATGTTATACATTTTCTATTTGTTGTTTTCATTAGGTTTGTGAGGTACTTCCATAAGCCTAGTACCCTAATTAGGTAGGAAATTATCTCAGTTTTCACAGACTGGAGAACAGGAAGATGATCTGACTTTTCATAAGTCATACAGGGAACCAGCACACAAGAATGACTGTGCAGCATAGAACAGGATCTGAGCTTGCAAATGCTTTTCTTGCATCCAGGACCTCAGAAAAAATATGCATGGGAGGAAAAAAAAGCTACAGGAAACTTGGAGGGTCGAAGAGACCCTAGGAAAAAAGTACAGGGGAACATGGTATGTATATATGATGAAGTGGAGAGGAAGCAGGGGAGGAAAAGCTATATGAGAAAGCTATATGAGAAACAGAGCCCAGACAACAGTCACCAAATAACAAATGACTGAAGCTTCCCTTGTTTTCTTTTGAAATCTTGACAACAGTGTTAAGGTAAACCATTCTGTGCTTCAGCTTCCCATTATATGATAGTATTAGAAAGTAGTAGCTGACTAGCAGTGCTTTATGCTAATAGCTGTGTTCTTTCTTATATATATGTATGTATGTATCTATGTATCTATGCATACATCACTTTGCAAAGTATAGATTTAACAAAAAAATCTTTTTCTTGAAGTAGAGATAATAAAACAATTTAATTTAATAGCCCAGAATCAATGCTATTCATAGCTTTTAATGCCAGGTTAGAGAGATCTGCCAAGATTTGTTTAGATACACTTCATCTTGCCCAGAGAGGTGACTACGTGACTCCCTCAGCTCCCTCCTGTCCCCACTTTCTGTGATGGTGATTCTCTGAGTCTTTCAGATAGTAGAAGAAGGACAGGGAGTGCCCTGCTCTGTTTCAGCAGCCTCTACTGCAGTGGAAGCCCAATGGTTTGAGGGCCATAGCTGCTGATACAAATATTCACTAATGCTGCTGTTTAAAAAACTTTAAATACAAGTCCAGTGAAGTCTCATTCTGTTCAGCCCTGTGGTTTTCATAAGGGAAGGGAAGTGGTCACAGCACCAAGCCTGTCTGAGTTCAAGAAGCATTTAGATGATACTCTCCAGCACATGGTGTGACTCTTGGGGATGGTCCTGTGCAGGGATCCCTATGGGTCCCTTCCAACTCTGTTTATTCTGTGATCCTGAGAAGACGGTACCTGTCCTTCTGTTTCAGTCATCACTGACCGGGAGGTTTAACAGTGACGTCTGGTCTGTTATCAAGCCAGAGCAAAAGAGCAGCTGTGAGATACCAGAGTGGTGTCTTTCTCTCTGTTTTGCTTTCTGCAGATAATGTTGAACTCCCTGCATAAATATGAGCCCCAGGTACACATAGTTCGCGTGGGAGGCCCCCACCGGATGGTGATGAACTGCTCCTTCCCTGAGACGCAGTTCATAGCTGTGACTGCCTACCAAAATGAAGAGGTGGGTGGATGCCACACTGTGCTCTTGGTCACCATTGATGAGATATATTAAAAGGTTATTATCTACAAGACCAGCCTGCTTTTTTCTTGTTTCCCCATCAGTCCCATGCAGTGTAATGTTCCATCCAGTCTAATACTCTGTTGTCTCTCTGCAGTAGAACATTGACTGATCTGGAGTCTGGCTGCAGTACTAAGCCAGGCTTAGCTTAATATCCTGCCACAGCTGTTCCAGACTAGTCCATCTGTCCTGGCATCCCAATCCTTTACTGGAAAAAAACAAAGAGCCCTACAACCCTACAGTCAAGTCCAATATCTTTCTCCAGCAATAACTGATAGTTATAATGATAACCCTCTCTCTCCCTGCTCCTTATAGTACATAAAATTGTGTAACAGCACAATATTCCATGGAAAAATTTCTTCCCAGTCCTGAAAATGTAATTGATATATACTTTGGACTGTGAGAATTGCTAACTCCCGTGTCACATCTGTTAGCTAGTATTGCTGCAGATTTTATTCATACTTGATGGGAATTTAGTGTTTAAACTCTTGAAATGGTCCACCATCCCACAGGATTTGCCAGACTAACTCATGCCAGGCTGCCCCAACTGGTGTTCTGCCTGTGGCACTGATGAGTACACAGCACTCGGCAACGAGCAAAACTGTCTCCTAACTAGCCCAGGAAAACATAAAGTGTGGAGATATATTTTAGGCTAACCCAGAAAGTTTCACTTAAGATTATTCTGGAAGATGTTTTATAAAGTTTCTATTCCAAATTGCCTTCACTAACATGCTTTGTTTTCTGTAAACTCAAGATAACAGCTCTCAAAATCAAGTATAATCCCTTTGCCAAAGCATTCCTGGATGCAAAGGAAAGGTGAGTTAATCTTTTTTTGCTCTGTAGCTCTTTTGTTTTTTTATCAGTAGCATTTTGCTGCTGATATGGTTAAAACCATTGCATCACAATATGAAAGAAAAATGGCATAATTGAATCTTGTTTCTACTGTTTTAAATCCAGAGTTTCTCCACTGATATTAGTGGGGAGAATCTGTATAATTATTACGATAGTGTCTCAAATGGGTGAATATCCTGTTGGGGATTCTAGGACTTAACACTGTCTGCACGGGAAGTCTGAGATGAGATGGTGTGAACTTCCCCAGTAATGTTATACTCGGCATATGGTCACTAAATTGTACTTGCACTCCAGTGAATCCTGTAATTTGATAGGTCAGGGAGAATAAAAGTTAACTGCAGATGTCAAAAAGCATAAGTGAAATGAAATTGCACTGTAACTGTAAGTACACTACTGTTATTAAAACTGTGCGATAATGTATGGCGTGTTCATTAAAAGTAACCCGTATGTGCGAAGATGTACGTATGTAAGATGTCAGAGATGCTTCCATTGGAAACAAATTGTGGTTTATCTTTTGAAATTTTGCTTGCATCATCTGTTTTACTGCAGAGAGGCATCCAAATGATGCATTCCAGCCCATAATTGCTAACAGATTTTGTTTAGACCTGCTGTGTCTTTTGACACGTGAAGTGCCCCACGTGCCTGAAGGAGAATCTGTATTTCCTTTCATTCCTCTCATCACTTAAGCTGTTGTGTCTCAGCATCAGGGTTTGCAGTTGCAGAAGTGGGAATGCTGCCTTCAGCTTGCCTGGCTGAGCAGGAGGCAAAGCCCTGCCTTGGTCTGGGGAGGAGGCCTGCAAGGAGGAATGGTGCCCACAGGTAGATTTAGAACTCCAGGTTCAGCCCCCAGATATGGCACAAACTTACAAACATTTTTGTGTATGTTGTTTCCTTTATGGCAGAATGTGGAAAGGTCTACTGCTGCCTAGCAAGTAGTTAAGGAAGATGGATTTCTGCCTCTTTTTAACTCACTTCTCCAATTTTTAGTGAACAGTTCTGTTTATAACTTTCATGATTTTTCAATGAGAAGTTTTACCACTAAATATTTTCCTTTTCAGAAATCATTCTAAGGATGCTCCAGAGACAGTCTCTGAAGGTCAACATATGACATATTCTCACAGTAAGGTTTTTATTCATGTCAGCTGGAAGTTTTGTGTGGTATGATGGGTGCTGGCAAGCTGCAACTTACTTAACTGGCTCATAACTGGCTCAGTCATTTACTGAGTGCAGAATTTTGTTCATAGAAAGAGACCCTTTAAAAAAAAAAAGAAGATTGAAGAAACCTCACAGTAGAAAACAATGTGAAAGGGTCTGCAGAGGGATCATTTTCCTTGTGATCCAGTTTTTCAGTATTAAAAGGAATCTAGAATCAAGATGATATACGACATTTTTACTTTCTTACCCCCTTTTTTTATTTTGTATTTGTAACTCAATATTTTTGCCACCTATAAAATTATCTTTCATTGGTAAACAGGTAAAAATGGGGGGAGCAGAGTTTTTGTTTGTTTTAATGATAGTTTTTCTTTCATTTGTTCTTTGGTGTTCGTGATATATTCTGGTAGTTGCTTTCAGGTCTTGTTTTTAGGGTTGGTGGTTTGGGGCTTTTGGGGCATTTTGTTTTTTGGGGGGCATTTTGATTTTTTTTGTCAGTTGTCCTGAAAACCAGTGTCTTGGACTCACCTGGTATTTCTGAGGCACGGGTAGTTCTGCAAGAAGGCTGGTTGCTTTCTTAATTGTATTGCAGCATTTTTGTGCAATAATAATAGTTTTCTTCTCTCTTTCCCCTCAAAGTGGGTGGCTGGTTGATTTCCAACCCTGATGCAATGTGTGCACCGGGAAGCTCTAATTATCAGTACAGTGGGCCTCTGCCTCTGCCAGCTCCACACACTCCCCACAGCTGTGAGAGGTATTCAGCACTGCGGGGCCATCGGGCTGCTCCATACCCACCTCCCTACATGCAGAGAAGTCATTCACCTACAGGTACTGCTGTAAAACATTGCTTTGTTTCCTCTGCCTGCCTGACCCTTGCTTTAGGTTAGCACAAGCATTGAGACAAACATAAGCTGAGGCTAGGAAAGAGCACGATGAGTGTCTGTAACAATCTGGACTGAACCCGTCATGCACTGAGTATGTTTAAGGCAGCAAAACAAGAGGTACAAAGAGCTGGGTGCACTGTAACTGTTAATTATAAATGAGAGTGTATGACCTCGCTTTAAGTGTAGCTCCCAATTATACAAAAAGAGCACTGCATGTCTTCTTTCAGTGTCATGCCATGATGCAGTTGAGCTCTCAAGTCGAAGCAGCTTTCAAGAACATGGTAGGAGCTGATGTGAGATGAAAGCATTTGGTTATTGGCAGAACATCTTTTGAGTCCCTTTCACTTTCTAGATCTGGGCCCTGAGTTTCAGAAATTGGTTCTACTTCGATCAGAAAAAGTTGATCAGAAAGAAGAGTAAGGATAAAGTAATCTGCTTGCTAATTATAATTTATCAAGAATTCCTGTTTAATGGAAATATTTATCATAGAATCATAGAATTGTTTGACTTGAAAGAGACCTTAAAGATCATCTTGTTCCAACCCATCTCCCATGGACTGGGGCATTTTCCAGTAGACCAGGTTGTTCCAAGCCCCATCCAACCTGGCCTACATCAAGAGATGGGGCAATATTTATAAAACTTGATTAAGTATTTAACCTCGAATTATAAGGAAATATGTATCAAAACATTGCCAGATATATGTCAATTATTAATGAAAAACTATTATTCAGGCTTGCAAAAAGGCATATCATATGTCTGTCATGCTGTACCTTCTCAGAAATCAAACCTGGAATTACAATGGCACCTTGCTACTCTCCAAATGAACATGGGAATTTTGTCTTTCTACCTATGGTTGAGAACCTCATGATCAGATTGCTGCCTCAGGCCTGCCCGTATTCTGTTACCTTAAGACAATGTTTCTGAGGATTTGTTTGTTGCTTTTTTTTTTTCCTCCCCAGTTAATTTGTTGGAGACTTCCAGCAACAATCTTCAGGTATTCTCAGGACATGACAGCTGGACTTTGCCATCCTCCCCACATGCTAATTTGCTCTCAGTGCCACACACAAAGGGAGGTGCCAGCCCTGGACCCAGGTAAGGTTACAGGAAAATTGCTGGTATGAGGAGCACTGAGGCTTTTATGACTGCCCTAGTGATTCACACTTTGTCCCAAGCTTTAATTGGTGTCCGGGATTTTAAACGTGTCCTAAGTACCAAAATCAAGATTCCTGGACAGATCTTTCTGACAAGCTAGTTATCTCCTGCTCTGAAATCAATGGGAGCTTAATTTTTCCCCAGCATTGCTGAAAACTAGGATCTTGGAACAGCCACAGAGAACTCTGGTATCTACAGTCTGTGATCATTGTAAAGCTAAATTACTTTTCTCCATTTATTCCTCACTGTTCTCCTGCATGAGAGCCTATCTAGGAGTGGATGGAATTTAGACCTCGAGAGTCAATTAATTATCAGATATTGTCCCTTCTTTTCCCCAAATGAACACACACATTTCTTCTCTAACTTAGGTGCCAGGAAAATCAGCTGCAATTCTCAAAACTTTATAAGCATTCACAACAAAGATCTTGAAGTTTTGAAACCTCATATCTATTTGTGTATTTCTCTCCATGCCTTTGTCCAAGGTCATCAGGTGTGATGGTGATTTTTCACTTAAGATCTGCAGGGCTGATCTAGTTTAGTAGCTCAATTTGAATAGCTGATAATGCAATTGACTTTATTGTGGCAAGTCTTATGGAGGGGAAAATGCTTTGAAATAAGTCATTCAATTTGTACTGCTTTTTTTCCAGCCACTACCCTTGCCTGTGGACAGTGAGCAACAGTGCTGTAAATGTTGCCAACCCAGCAAGCGAGGTAAACAGCAGCCCTTCAAGCATGTTTCTAAGGGGTAATGTCCCCTTACCAGCTTCATCATCAGTCCAAATCCCTCTGCAGGGAATGGTGTCTGGCAGCATGGAAACGCAAGGGGAAAGCAGTCTAGCCAGACTAGCCGACTCTGCATGGACATCCTTACACTCCTTTTAATGGACAGGCAGGGCAGGAGGGAAGCTCAGCCAAACAAGACTGACACAAATGGCAAACGATCCCCTAGAATTGCAGCACAGAGCAGAAGGTATGCAGAAAAATGACTTCATCAAACCTCACTTTCCATAATGTATCTCTTGTGTGCCAGTGAAGCCAAAATGCAAAGGCAGGAAATGTTATGAGAACCTGCTTATTACTGTAACCTTTATGCATCATTCAGAATGATGCCCAGAAAGAGTCTTTTTAGTCAGTTTTGCTTCTATGCCACATTAAAAATGGTCAGAGACATGGGACTGAGTGAAGCAGACATGGCAGCTGGATATTTGCATGTCATTTTAGAAGCCTTTTCTGTAACTAATAGTCAAGTCCAGTGGAAATTGTGATCAAGTTCACAACTGGTTATTTGAGGGGACATTGCTGCTTTAAAGGCTTTCTGAATCTCTTATATGAAGGTTTTCACAATACCTGAGATTAAACCCTTCAAGGGATGAAATTAGTCTAACTTCCTTGTGCCACCTGCATACACTGTGCTCTGTCCCCTTCCCTTCTCGAGCTCTTGTTTGCTGTTTGTGTTCCGTAGGGATAGTGCACACACTCAAGCTGAGAAAATGGCTGCATTGTAGCAGCAGGGCTAAGGGCAGCTAGTTTAGCATTTAGAATCTGGTGTCACAGTCCTTGAAATGGAAAGTTCCAGTGTTTCCAATATGTGCTATTTTTGAAAGGGTGGAGGGGAAAAGAATTATAGAAAAAAATATTCTGCTTGCATTTCCACTTTGCTTCAGATGTGGAGTACAAATAAAATATGAATAAACGGTGTATTATCTTCTCAGTGCCTCTCCAAGTTTTAAACACACATACAGTCTTTTTCACCTAACAAACTGAGCTATTTAAAGCAGCTCTACTTGAAGCAAGTTGATGAAACAGGAATTTTCTATTCCTTGTCCAGTGCCTGGCTGTATGCTCTTGGGCATGGTATTTCATGTCTTTGCACCTGTTTCCCCTCTCACCTTTTGTCTGCTTCAGCTTCCTTTTTCAGGCTTTTCCTATCCCATATGAGTGTACAACACATAGCATCGTGAAGGCCTAATCCTGTCTGGGATTTCTAACCACTACTGTGATGCACGTAACAGTAGTCATCCCCCATCTTCCTTATCCTTTCATGTATCTCCTCAGGCAAGCCCTATCAGCTTCTCAGAGAAGAATGCTGCTGTTTGATCTCTTGAAAAGAAAAAAATTGCAGGCTAAGTCATGTAGATATTTCTTTGTATAATGAAATGCCCAGCAGCAATTCATTTCTGTTTACAGCCATGAGCACTGATAGGGGACAATCCTCAACACGGGCGTTGAAGAGGATTCTCCAAAGCTCCTGTGAGCTGGTGTTTCTGCTCTGCTAGATACAGCAATATACCCTTTGTGAACACTCATTTATTACATACAAGCTCTGGGAGCAGCATTTTATTTTGGGTAGACATTAGATGCAGCAGCAAAACGAGCCTTTTCATTCAGGTCATCAAATGTGCATCTATCTGGTGAACTCAGCAAGCTCCTGTTTTGTATTCTATTACCTGGCCTTGAACCACATTTTCATGACTCCCCCATCTGGCTTTTCAGATTCACTGCATTATACACCTGGTAAAACTGTTAGTTTTGCTGACTTGTGCTGCTATCCCCTAAAATCAAAGTAATGAAGTTACTTTGGACGTGCATTTTTATTCATACAGACATTGGTCAAACAGGAGCTAACAGAGTGCAAAAAGCTCTCTGTCCTGCTATCAGTCTAATCCTTTTTAGTTATGACTGTAAATCTGCCTTCCCATATTCTGACAAATGCTTGGGGATGAGTTTCTCAAAGTTATATTTCTCTACCTTGCAGCCAGAAATGTAAGCAAGTGTTTCTCTCAAATATACCTCTTTTTTACAAATGAGGTTTATTAACTAACTTATACTACCCTCTTCTGGCTGTTTAGCTCCCCACAGACACACCACACACAGAGTCTGTATGAGATGGCTATAGATGCTAAAAAACAGCAAGTGGTGACTTCTCTGTGTTCCAGGACTTGCAATGTTTCCTTCATGGTTAACAAGTTGGATAATTTCTTAGTTATCCCATGTACTGCATTACAGTAGTACAAAGGTGATTATAAGGTGTTACACAAACTGCATTTTCATTTCAGAAATAAACAATCCAGGAGAAAATCTAATTAGCTTTCCTGGTAGTCCCATGGGATTGAAAGGACAAAAAAGTATCAAAGTGAACAGGGAAAGTAATTTTTCTTCCTTACTTCTGTAAGAGAAACCATGATCGACATTGCAGGAGGCAAGAACTTCTGAGATTTCAGAAACAGGCTAAGTTTTTATCATTGCAGACAATCTGATTTAGCCCAAGCCTGAGAAATTACACGGGGGGATAAAAACACCCCTGGCTGGCTCACTACTCTTGGCCCTGTCTCAGTACAAACTGGCATCTGTAGCCCAAAGGCCCTGGGCCTGAGGACAGCAGGGAGTATGCTGATCTTGGGTTTAGTGTTGGGGAGTCCTGAGAGGAGCAGGGAGTTGGACTCCATCCTTATGTGTACCTTCCAACTTGAGATCTTCTGTGATTCTATTCTACGATTTTGCCACCTAGATAAAGAATTGGAGATTTGGTATTTGGCTTGGACAGATTACTTCTAAGCAGTGGAAGCACTGGAGATAGCTTTTGCTATTTGTTCACAAGAAAAAACTGCAGTTTTAACTGTGCAGATCTCCTTTCCCAGCACAGTGGACTTCCCTAAAGCACAGTGACAGGCTGGGCTGCCGACTGCACTGTTCTTCTGTGGGAGGCAGATTCTCTTAAACTGTGTATAAAACTGTTTCCCTCTGTATAAGCCATTATTGTGGATTTGGTTTTGCACCTATAGTGCACTTGTTTCCCAGCAGATTTCTACCTGCCATTGAAAAGCACACAATAATAATTTCTGAATGAATATTTCAGTGGTTGTTGTAAGCAGTAACTGAAATGGCAGCAAGAGAAGAGAGCAAACAGCCTCCCTCCCCAGTTTTTATATATTTTGACAAAGTCACTTCTTCACTTTGTGGAAAAGAAATGCACTGAGAGACTAGAAAAGTTCTTTTGAGGTCTCCAGAGTAGATATGCTACCTGATATTAATGACATAGTTCATATTTCTTAACTTAACTAGATTACAGGGTCTACACTGTAGGTTTTTGTCCTGACAGAAGCAACGCTGAATTTGTGGGTTGTTACCCTCAGGCCTCTCACCTGGACAGCCAAAGGGCAAGGGCTTGAGGACACAGCTCCATACAAATCTCCATGTGATTAGAGGGAGCAGCCATTTGTTTTCAGTTTCTGCAGGGCTTTAGCGCTGTACTCAGCTACCAAACATGAGGTTGCAGAGTGGTTTGTGTGACACCCCATTTAACTATATTCAAAAAGAAGTGGGGGGAAGTGGTTAATAAAAGCAGAAGATCTAGAGGGTAAGAAAACCCCCAACCAAGCAACCAACCAACCAAAGAAACAAAAAAACCCAAACCCCCAAATTTAAGACAGTTTGTTTGCCTCTGATGCCACACTTTCTACTCCTGTAGCAGGTCCTCAGTGGCCCTGCTCCCAGCAGCAGTGCTGAGCAAGGGGGGAGGGAGAGACATTGCACTCGGTGGCTGCTGCCCTTTAATCCCTTCTGTGGGCTTCAGCTGCTCTTGAATCAGGGCTTCTCCTCAGCTTTCCAACCCTTTCCTGGTACTGCCAGGCTGCATCTCCCTCCAGGCTGAGGCAGGTGCCTTCTGTGTCAGCCTTTTTGTCAGCCTTTTCCCTTGGTATTTATTTTCCTGGCACTTGGGCAGAGGTCTCCCAGGGAGGCAAGAAAGCACCCAAGGACCTGTGCAGAAGTTTTTTCCTCGAAGAGCAGCCCACAGCTCTCCAGATAGCTCTGGTTTTAAGACAACAAGAGAGGCTGATGCCTGCCCATCTCTGTGCAGTGTGGTGGGCACACTCAGCAGCCCGGATTTTGTCATCCTGAAAAGTCACCTCCCCTGTGCTTTGCTGGGTCTCTTTCCAAGATGGGCTGTTCCAGCTCACACACCTCACCTGTGGCCAACAGAGGGGATTAACAAACGGTTTCAGGTGTTCTCATCCACAACTACAGAGTTTTATGGGAATGTCCCTATCCTCCCTTGCAGGCAGAAAACCAGAGAGCAAACACCAGCATCCTGAATTGCCCAGCACCATCCCAGGTGTTCCTTGGTAACCCAGCCCTGGGTGCCTATCAACAAAGACATCTGTGGCTCTGTTGCCAGCAGAGAACAAGCAGCAGGTAATTTCCTCAGATGAGATCTTCCCCCTTCACAGCCTTGTCCTGCCCTGTTGCCCACCCTGAGAAGGCTATAACCTGCCCTCCCCAGGAAATCCTGTCTCTGTGCTTGCACTGGATGCCATATGGATGGCCACCACCTCTACAGGTCTTCCTGCTTCATCTCTCAGAGCAGACATAGCAGAGGTGCTTTTGAGTTCTCAGATCATCAAGAGCTCTCAGGATTACAAATTGTCAGGTACTTTTGGGATTGTTCAGTGAGGATGTTCCACCTGCTGTGGAAAATTGTCTGGTTTTTCCTAGCATGTACTGATACAAAAAACTGCTGGCATTTTGAGAAGGCTGGGTGTTTGACAAGGCACAGGATAAAAGCCCTGCTGTGTGGTACAGTTCAGCCAAGTTTGTAGTGAATAGAACAAATCCAAATGCCACAGCCTGGTTCCCAAAACACTTCCTAGGCAAGGGCATATCTGTAAAGGCCACTTTTGCCAACAAAACTCTGCAGTGCCTTCTGTACTCATCTGGGGCATTGGCTCAACACCAACTGAGGCAGAAGGGTGCTTCATTGTGAAACTCTAGCATGACTGCTGGGGGGATCTTATGTTCTCTCTGTGACTCACTCTGAACTGTTTTGCTTGCCTCAGTGTTATACTCACACAACAAATCCAAATCAACAAGACAAAAAGCTTTTGGAAAAATCCTGCCTTTCTTCTGTTTATATATGCCATTGCATGACAGTTATGACTTTGCTCTTTGGATGCTGTATCTCTAAATGTCTTATGCTCTCTTCTATTCCTGAGTTGTTCCAGAGGGAAATATGAAATATAGAAGGTGTAGACTGTGCCTCTTGTCCAGAGGAGTAAGGCATTATCAGAGCAGAAGTGTGGCAGTTTAACCAAGAGGTGGGTGTGATTGTGAAGCCCTGCTCCATATGAGATAACTGGCAGACTGAAGGGCTCAGCTGACTCTAGTGGGGACCAGGGGACCAAGTTGTTCTGGGGCAGGCTTTCAGCTACTGTGAAATTCCACTGTGCCACCAGCTGAGCATTTTCCTTTGGAACTCCAAGGTCTCCAGACCAATCAATTTAAGCCCTAGGACAAGCTATGTGTGTGTGTCCACACATGTGCCTGTTGATAATCTGTATTTGTAAACCTTCCCATAAAAAGTAGCTGCCAGACAGAAAACTGGATATGTTCTCTATCTGATGTGTTTGAATGTCCTCAGGTCCTTGCTGTCTCCTGCTATAGAAGTTCCTCTCTGCACAAGTGGAAAAAAAATCAATTTCTGTAACATATGTTGGTCAATTGAACCAGTTTTGCCCTGAAAAGTCAAATATCCAAAGGGGACGCATTGCTTTTGATCTACTCTGTCAGCTTGCAATAAAATGTTTTGTCTAGATTTATTCAAATCTCTGGCTTGAGTCACCTTGAGCGGTGTTTTGTTTGGGGTTTTGTTTGTTTGTTTTGTGGTTGGTTGTCTGTTTGTTTTGTGGGTTTTTTGACATTGCTTCTAGTAAAAAAAAAATTAATTTCTGCAGCCTTTAAATGTGTTTGATAGTTTCTCTGTTAGAAGGGTTGGTATAAAGAGACTATCAACCTAGGAACGTAGAATGGGCAGGGAGCTCCAGGAGTATGCTTTATTCCCCTGCTATTGGAAAGAAAATACAATTAATTTTATAAACTAATCAAGATTTCTTGGAAAATTAATTGCGGCTTAGGACCCAGTAGCCTATAGAGAGAACTGGCATTTAGAAAGCTTATTTCTAGCCTAAGTGTGCTTATAGTTAGTTTATAAATGCTAATTCTTGGGCTGTGTTGTCTTTTAGCTGAAATAAATTTCTTCTTTCATTTTTTTGGTGCAGTTTTAGGAAGTTTTTGTGTTGTTGTGGGTTTGCTTGTTTTGGGTTTCTTTTGGAACTGCTGTGCTTGGCAGCACTTCATAAATTGCCCTCTTAAGACAGTTTTACATTGTCTTATTTGACTTTTCTTCTGCTGAAGGAGATGATGCTTGGTTTTCCCTCAGCTGCATGTTTCTACTGCTTCCTTTGTCCAGCTTTGTCACGCAGCAGCAGAGCAAGCTTGTGGTCTGCCCTGCTCAGTGCAAGGGGGACCTGGCACTGCTGCTCTTCTGATGGGCAGCTGCTGTTAGATCAGATTATTTTGTAACTGCAATCTCAGCCTGAATTTTGCTGGCCAACAAAGCAAAGGTTTAGTTTTATTTCATGCCCCCACTACCTCTGATGTATTTTGATTTTCTGTTGCTGTGTTCATCCTAGAACCCTTTTCTGTGCTGACTCAGTTGAAATTTATCCACCCTGAACTTAGTGAGCAGAGCTGTCTGCAGTATTTCAGAAGCAGTCTTACTGGTGTCTTGTATAATGCCACAAAAACTACCCTCTTTCTCCTGGAAATACTTCAGCAAATTCACCCTATGATCATATTTGCCTCTCTCACAGAAGGTAAGCTTCCATTTTGGGCAGCACTGATGCATGAGGGATGACCTTATTTCCCCTAGGGGGATCCTATGATTCAGGACTCCTCGCAGCTTTTACAGCATTATCTGAACCAGCCTGCTTACTGCTGTGGGATTTGTTTTGCTAAATTATTGGTGGTGCTTCCAAAAAAGCTGGAGCAGAGGAGAACCTTGAATAAGGCAGCAGACGTGTTGTTAGCTACACAGGGTAAAATCGTGGGAGTACTTGCACTGATTTATTAGGTGTGCAATAAGAGTCAATAGAGAACTTCTCCTTTCACACAATGTCTGGCTGAAGAAAGCAGGACCTTACATAAAATCTTGTGTCTAACTGTTGAATGTGTGATGCATCCCTAAATTCAGTATGGAAGTAGGAAAACAGAGGCGAAAGAAAAGGAGTGGGAAGTAGGAAACACAACCTCCACAGGGTGCTTTATACCTGATGTAATTTCAGCCAGGCCTGTGTTTCCTCCGGTGAAAGAAAAAGCTTAACCATTGCATCCCATGTTGTTAGGAACCAGGTGATGCGTGAAATAAATTTGACCTGAAGAAAGGGGGTGCATAAATAACTAATTAAAAGCTATCATCTTGCATCCGGCAGCTGCCTGACTGGATGTTAAAAATATCCCTGCCAGTCTTCAAAAGTATGTTTTCATGGTGGTGATATAACTGGTACTTTGGCCTTTGTGCAGGATGTTAAAAGCCAAGGGCTGATGTCTGAGATAACGTCTGAATGTGTAATGGCTGCTTCCTCTCACTGCACAGGCTCTGCATCCCTGGCTTCTGACTCATGCTGAGATCCTGGATTTTCAACAGAAAGTCAGCTCATTTCTACACTTCTGCAGAATTCTATCCTGACTTTGCTCCATCTAGAGCAGGGAACTTTTTGTGTTTGTGACTGTCTGTTAGTGCCAACAGTCCAGATTTGCCTCTTAGAAAGAGGAAAGAAAACAGAAATAAGTTGTGGATGAGGGGAGAGGACCAAGTCAAAGCTGAGCCACAGACACTTTAATGTTTGGGGCATTTTTCACTTCCTTTCTGCCTGGCAGTGAGGTGCTGGTATAATTTTTTTCTTCCTAATATTTGGGGCATTTTTTCCTCTCTTTCTGCCTGGCAGTGAGATGCTGGTGTAATTTTTTTTCTTTCCAATCCAGCAGATGGTGTTAGATGGCTATTTAATGACTCGCATGGGATGGAAAGAACATCTTGTTAGTGACAGAGCTAGAAGGATGCAAGAAAAAAACAGTTTTGCAGGGATGTTCAGTGAATCTGAAAGCTGTGATAGGCTCCTGTTCTAAGCATCTGTGTGTATACTTTCAGCTTACTACTACTAGGGAGTGGGGAGCTTCATAGTTGTAGTACTTGATTTAAATCAAGACTTCTGTGACATTTATCATACTTTTTCATCTAAGGGTTTAGGCATGCCTGAGTGCAATGGAGCAGAAAAAAATATAACTACTGGCACTCATTGAGCATTTTGGGGGTGGGAGTTGTATAAATTATTTTTTGTATTTATTCTTAATTGCATTTTTTCCTTGCATACACCTGAAGAGTGAAGTGGTACAAACTCTGTACAGTGCACTCCTGTGAC
This sequence comes from Manacus vitellinus, assembly GCF_001715985.3. Lineage (NCBI taxonomy): Eukaryota > Metazoa > Chordata > Aves > Passeriformes > Pipridae > Manacus > Manacus vitellinus. The sequence goes on from NW_021940122.1 coordinate 3,419,179, forward strand.
AGAAGTGTTTCCTAAATCACACTGTCCATACAAAAGAAATAAGTCAGGTGGAATGAATAAAATGTGAGCTGAGCAGGTTGTACACTGTCCAGCCAGGCTAAAATACGACATTCGTTTCTGACTGCTTTCTGTTAGCTGGTGTGATGAATGCATTGGGTCTTGATCAAGCTTCTACAGAACAAGTGTCTGTCTATACTGCTGACCTAGATCTGTTATAGATGATGATATTACATGTGGAAACTGATAAGTGTGAAACTATGAGTGCCTCTGGTAGAAAAAAAATCAGCTTGAACAGATATATACACAAATGGGCTGTAACTTGCCATTTAAGAAAGATCTTGGGTTATTGTGGATATTTCATAGACTGGTTAGCACACAGCAGGTAAAGTTAATAATTACAGAGAAAGATAGAGAATCAAACATCTGTTCTTCTGCTATATAACTCAATGGTGTAACCTACCCTTTGAGTACTGCAGCCAGTTGTAATAACTCTCTCTTAAAAAACTTACAGAAGAGCTAGAAAAAATATGGGAATAGGCAGCAGGAATAGTCAAAGGCATGGTCTCACTGCCGTGTGAAGAGGGCATAACTGGTTTGACCCTTTGCCCTGGGAGAGAAAGGACTGGGGTAGAATATGAATGAATGATATAGATGAGATGCTAAAGGTGAACAGTGAAAGACTGCTGCTATTTATTGAGATGTAATTGGAGGCAATGCCCAAAAGTTTTTATTTTGTTGTTTGTTTGAGGTTTTTTGAAGACTGCAGTGAAATCATGGAGCTTGTAGTCACTTGATTTTTCTTTTTTCTTTGTGGAATTTGGAGAAAAAAAATGCATCCAAAATTGGTTAGGAAAGTTCAGAAAACCCATGTCTGCTTTGAAACATGACTGTATGAATGCAGGTTCTGGCAACATAAGGTGAGAAGGGTCAGCCTACACTTCTCCTTTCTAGCCTCTTGCTAAGCTTAGTCTTTGCTGACAGTTTCTGGTAGGTCACATATAGTTTTGTTCAGTTACTCTAAGTGGCTACTGGAAATGGGATTACAGACTTGTGAGGCTCTTCCCGTCCTGTGAGATAATGATGCGTATTTAAGTGATAGTTTTAAGAGCTGGGGTTCTATAGCTGTGCTATGGTAGGCCTACAGGTAGGCTACTGCACCCTGTTATTCAGAGAGCTGCTTATAGAACTTAGTCTAAATCTGCTTCTGTCTTTTAAAGCAGCCTTTATCCTGGACCCCGGGGCTGGGTCAGGTGTGCTGGTAAGATTCACCTTAACATCAGACAGTTAACAGACTGACATAGAAAATCATCTGCACAACAGGCTTGACATGCCAGTCAAGGGCATAATTTATACAGTCCCAGGAAATTTGTTTTTATGAAGTGACAGCTTTTAATGATGGGATAATGTATTCTACTTGGTAGACTTGTTCTCGAGCAGTCACTAAAAATAGTGAGTACTAGGGTATACAAATGTCCTGGGTGGAGGCACAGAAAATGAAAGAAAGGTAGAGTATCATGACTTGTCTGCTAATAGACTGCAGGACTGCTTCTTTTTGAGAAGATTTTTTGTGGACTTTTTGGGGTGGTGGTGGTGGTTTTGTTTTGTTTGATTTTTCATTTGCGTTTTTTTGTTTGTTTGTTTGTTTATTCCTCTGGCAGGACAGGGGGCTGGCTTCTGTCCTGTAGTACATAAATCTACACCAAGTAATTAGAATAATTTATACCATGGTATTTAATCTTAGAGCAGCCCAAAGCAATTTACAGGCTACTAACTGCAAAGGGAGCCTTATCAATATGTGATCTGGGAAGCTGAGTCATCCCTAGGTTTGACCACCCCTTTCCTAGCTGCAAGTTATGTGTCTATTCTGCCCTGTAGAGGGGACCTGCTCACCCTGCCCCAAATCAAAAGGATCCCACCCTCCAGGAAGCCCTATTTCCTATATTTTGGCATTTCTGACCAGCTTGTAGAATCCTTAAGAGGAGAAAGGGCTGTGGTCTTGCCTCATGCCCTGAGTTTTCACAGAGGATTTGCTTTCCTCCATGTCTTCCCTTTTGTTGGATTTCTCAAGAAACACTAAATGAAAAAAACATGTAAAGAAAGGCTTCTAGTTAGTGCACCTCAAAGCCCTTGCTGGTTTGGAGGGGAATGTTGTGGTTAGCACTACTGCCTTGATGTCTCATACATGTGCAATTCTGCATTGCAGATCTGATGTAGGTGAGTTGGCTGAGTATGCAATATCCTGTGCTTGGGCATTAAAGCTGTCTTCTCAGGCTTGCTTAGCTCTCAGTTACTTTTAAAATAAATCTTTAAAAAAAAATTAATAAAATCTCATCACTGCTTTCATCCTTTCTGGTTCACGTCCATAGATGCAATGGAAATGGACTCATCCTCATTTTTGCAAACAATAATTCTCTTAAGTTAGTGGGGTTTTGCTGGTTTTTTTTTTCACTCAGTGTCAATTTAGCTCATCAGTTTCTAAGGCAGCTGTCCGTGTCCCCATACTACATGGGCTGAAGGGGAGCAGAGGCTCTCAAAATGGTCCTTGGCAGCCAAGAGGATGCAAGTTTATAAATAATGGTTGCTGTGGCAACACATCAGTACTGTCCCTGGGCTGAATTTTCACTCGTAGGTGTTAACATCTGAAATTATTAAACTGGACTGGGAGCTGTGTTGACGACAGAGAATTGCAAAATGGGATTAACCACTTGAGGTATATTAAGTGAAAATATTTAGTCCTTGCCCAGATGACTCTGAAGACTGGATGAAGCGATAATGCAGCATTTACAGGGGTTTGGCTCTTCAGAGCCAAAGTGTGGGTATGCAAGTGCAATAATGGATGAAGTCCACAGGTTTTTCTTTGTCTTCTTGTTGCCAGTCTTTGCAAAAAGTCCAATGGCTGATATTGGCACACTTCAGGTGTGTTCAGAATCCTCCTGTCCTTGCCAATGACCACTAACCAGACACTGTTGGGAATCTACACTGCCAGTGTCCATATTGAGGCCTAGTTTTCAAAATCTTTGGGATGGTTTTAGCACAAGTTCAATGTTAATGAACAAACAAATGGAAGCACTGCTCAGGAATCTAAGCATCTTCATTTCTTTTCCCAGTTATGCTTCTTAAAAACAACTTGCTCTACATTTAGAGGCCATCTAGAAATAACATTTTTAATCTTTCGTGTATTAATATTCTCTCTGGAGTGGAAGAACAGCATGCATTATTCAAATGGCCTGTATGCTGTATGTTTGGTTTTTGGTGTTCATTATCAAATAAAACTGAGTCAGATTAACTTAATTGCATTTACACTGTTTTACTTTCTGGTGCATATGCATTAACTCCCTGCCCCTACATTATCTTCCTGGGATGATAAAGATTTATTTTCCCTTTTTTTTCCCTGTGTGTGTTTCTTTTTTTTCCCTTTTTGTGTGAAAATATGTTTGTTGCAGCTCTGGAGCTTGAAAGGTCTACTTTCTAAAATATTTCCTGTTTTCAGCATTAATTAAATCATATGTCCTTCTGTTTATATGAAGTTGTTTTGATTTTTTTTTTCTGGTGATAGCTTTGGATTTCATGGGTTATAAGCTTGGATTTTAAAAAGAAGTCTTTCTTTTAATAACCTATCTTCTCACTGCTACTTCATCCTTTCTCACAAAGTATGTTTTGTTAATATAAAACATGTTGATTTGTTCTGGACTTACTGATGTCTAAAGATATTTACTCCTCTTGTACTGTGCATGCACTATCACATTAATGCACCTTAAATGGCCATATTTTGCCTGATGACTTGGTACAGGGCTCTCAGAAGTTCCAGATATGGCAATTGCTATATGATATTGGATCTTATTTTCTTTTTACGAACTGTTGATCTTCTATGAGCTTTTGGCACCAGCGGCTTTTGCTTGAAGAATTTTACTCCGCTTTTTTTCCCCCCCCTGTATCTCCTTATGATACTTTTTCCAAACTTAACCCCTTATCTTCCATAGGAAAGCAGTGTTCTTATCTGTTTTCAGTGATGCAGGAAAATGCTTGTCTGCCAACGGTGTAAAATAACTGCAATAGTTCCACAGCCTCACAGTGATTTGGTGTCTGAGAACTGACTAATAGTGATGATTCTTCGCAAACGTGGGCAGTGTAAGCCTGCAGAACTTCCACGTTATTGAAGAATACATACATTTTGGAGGTGCATTTGGGACAGCATGTAGTCTCACAACATAGCTCTTAAACTGATTCCCTCCATATTTGAGCCAAATGCTGTTCTGGAATGATTGGAGCACACGGGGATTACCTTTCCTGTGAATCTGTGATGCAGCCTTCCTCTTCTGCAAAACCTTTTGAACTTTGACCAGGTTAGAAAACCTGTTGTAATAATTTGCTTGTGGCTGCCTTCAAAGGCAAGCATCAGCTGATGCATCGTCTCCTCATGCTGTTGAGGACTGAGAGAAAAGAGCTGATAATAACTTTTCACCTATGCTACAGGAAGCTGAAGTATTTCTCTCCGCTTTCCTTATCTTAGGTGAAAGGATTCAGCTTCATTCTAGAAATCAGTAACTGTACCCTAAGATAAGGAAAGCTTCTCACCATTGAAATCATGTCCCTGTGTAAAGGTGTGTAAGGTTCAGTCTTCCTTCAGTTCTGCCCTCAGGCCTGGAATTATCTGTCAACACATTAAGGGAATTTAAACAATAAATGAAATTTAGGTGAATGGTAAAATGCCTGATTAATTCAGAAAGGGAGCTAGCATTCACTTTGTCCTCCCCTGATCTCTTACCACAAATAAGAAAGTACCATTCATAGCTAGAATTTGTTCTAGTGTGACTGTAAAGACTCATATTCCTGCCTCCTCTCTCTGCCTCCCAACCCTGGAAGAAAATACTTCAGAACAAACTGAATTTGCAGATAGCTGGATGGTTGCATACTATCTTCCTTTTGCATCTGTTTGGAGGCTTGTGGTAAGGACTCCACAGGGCCTTGAGAATTACTGTTCTTTGCAGGAGAGATTTCATGCAGAGATCTGGGTAAATGGCTTAAATTTTTGTGTTTTTTTGGTTTTTTTTAATTTAATTTTGAGGGTGTGGGGGTTTGAGCATGGAGGTGTGTATGTTTTGGTTTTGTATGGGTTGTGGGGTTTTTTGTGGTTTTGTGGGGTTTTTTTGGTTGGCTTTTGTTTTGTTTGGTTAGGGTTTTTTGTTTTGTTTTGGGAGAGTTTTCTTTTTTTTCTGCCCAAGTAGACTGAAACAAGAGAGACTCAGAGTGGATTTATTGAAGTAACTTTTATTTTGAGGGAAGAATCAGGCAGAGGAGCAGGTTGCCCACCAGAGCTGTAGTGCCTTCATCCTTGGAGGTTTTGAAGACCTGACTGGATAAAGCCCTGAGCATCCTTGTCAGATCTCAAAGCAGACTGTGCTTTGAGCAGAAGATTAGACTAGGAATCTCCTGAAGTCTCTTTCAACCTGCATTATCCTTTGAACACCAGCCTCCCCTAAGCCCAAGGCAGTGCAGTCACGCTTGGCACTAGCCTGTGTGAACAAAAAAGATCCCAAATTCTCAGCATTGCTTGCAAGTTCAGAGAAGGTTTTGGATCATCTCCTCCTAGGATGTATTCTTACTATTTTAAAGCAATGAAGATACTACAGAGTGTATTTTTTTTAATCCTATGGGAATAACTGGAGTGCATTTACATGCACTCAATCTCAAGTGAGCTATCCTGAGTGTTTTCCTGATTCTCACCAGTAGCTCTTTCTTGCCTCTGATAGACTTTCAGTTTTTGTTTACTTCCTAGCAGGACAGTAGCACTCTAATTACAGTGTTAGAATTTGTGCCAGTCTTACTGTAATTCCTTGTGTGGATGCTCAAACGACACCAGAAAAAGGAGTGTGTACTGACGACTAAGTTTATGTGCACAAGGAGCTAACATCAATAATGTTAAAACCATGCCAGTGTAGTTCTGCTGGAAAACCCTCCTTTATAGGGGAGCCTGATGACTATGTTACTTTTGAGTTTGATCTGAAAGATCATATTTGGCTTATGCTGTGTATGGTCATTAAAATAGTCCGGTACCTTCATATGAGATCTAAAAAGCTCAGAAGCTCATGTCATCTCTTCAGCTGTTTATACCAAATTGCTGGACATGAAAGACAAAATTATGTTTCATGTTTTGCAAGGCTTTCCCAGTCTCTTCTGCTTTCTTTTTGCTATGACCCCTTTACTGAGTGGCTGAAGGGTCTGCTTCCATTCCCACCCTCCAATGACTGCTTTAGCTCAGGAATACTCAGCCTTTCCCATATCACAGATGTCTTTTGACATGTCCATCCTCCCAGACCTGTAGGTACTTTCTACCTTTTGCTAACAGGATGTTTAGGGCACATTTTTCACCTTTGTGGCTTCTCTGCTCTGTCTGTGGGGCAGGCAGTTACAGTGAGGCTTGGCCCCTGGCTCTTTACAAAAGTAGATTCTTTCCTCGACTTCCAACAATGTATTTCTCATGCTCTGCCGGTAGAAGACCTCAGAGCAGACTGGTTGGGTTTTGTTCTGAAACTGTCCCTGAGCTTGGGTATAAGACAGGCTGAAATGCTTTGCTGAAAGCATTTTCATGGTGGGAATGCAGGAATTTTAATCCTTCCTGTTGCTGTTTCTTGTCTTGCTGCTCTGCGTGACTTGTTTTCATAGTTTGTTTACTGCATGATGCTGGAGAAGGAAAGAAACAAAATGTTTGTTCCTGTGAGAAGTGCAACAGTTGGGAGATGCTCAGCAAGCAAGTAACAGTCTACATAGTCAAAACAAAAAACTTTTTTGAAAAGTGATAGCAAAGATTGGTTTTGCACAGAGAAGCCATAACTTCAAAAACAATTTTCAATGAGTCATTGTTCCGTTCTTACACAGGGATCTGATATTCATGCATAAAGACAGAAATTTAAAGAATATCAGACTGTTCCCAAAAACAAACACATAGGAGAAAAGAACAGCTTGCCCCCTCCACCTTTCACAAACAAATGCCTAAATCTTGTACCTAAGCTTCTGCTTGAAGATAAAGGCCAGTCTGGGAGCTAAACTAAAGCAAATTTCCTCCTGCTGAAAAGGTAGGTATGTCTATTGGATTGCCTCAAAAACAAATTAAAAAAAAAAATTAAAAAAAAAAAGGGAGGAAGAGGAAGCCTCGTGTCTTAGCTTAAAGTTGCCATCAGATTGCTGTCAGGGATCAACATTATAAATTAGCACGGTAAACATTAGCCTTGTCTCTTTGCTTGCAGCAGAAATGCTGCCCTGTCTGTCTTTTCCTTTTTTGTCTCATTGGAAAGTTTGCCTTATCTGTAGCTCTCACGTTCCTGTAGCAAATCTCAGACAAGTGGATGGTGGGGCTGTTTGTTTCATTGACCCAACACCTTCAGGCTCCTACCAGCAGCCATTTTAAGCTGCCTTCAGGGAATAAGTTGATTAAAAAAGAGAAGAGGTGAAAAAAAAGGAAATCAGAGGAAATCAGACTAACTTTATTGGAAGTATTGAGTGGGCTCTATGATATATATGGAGTAGACAAAGACTCAGATTTCCTTGTTTTGGCAAAGGTAGTCTAACATCTACTCCGTTTACCCCCCAAGGATGCTGAAGAAGGGTTAACTTGAATAGTTATTGGGAACTTTAGTATTGTTTAGCTACGAAGTTTCAAGCTCTCTTCAACCCTGTATTTGCACTTGAGAGGGAGTAAATAGGGTATTTCCAAGATAAGATGACTTGCCTGAGGTCATGTTGTTAACTTTGGAGGGTAGGGATTGGGCCTCGAAACTGTAACGCTTTGGCCGGCTCCGGATCTGTGCACTAGCCCCCACTTCAGAGCATGAGTTTAAATTATGGAGCATCTGACGTTGATGAACATTGTAGGTTAATGTCTAAGACAGGATATTATGTTTTATTTATAGGTATTGCTCAGTGGAAATGGTAGTACAGTTATTTGTTAACCACGCCTGTCTGGAAGCCGTATGAAAGCTGAATAAAACCAAGTGTTTGCTGTCTCTGCCCTTCTGCCCCAACTGTTTTATTTCTCCTTCTGTAAGTCCCAAGACTAGCACATTCAAAATGCAAATGCTCTTTGATAGGAGCTTCTGTGACTTTGTTGCATTGTCTGTGCAGCTCTTGGTTTCAGGGGACCTTCACACAGACAAAATTGATCAGCAGCAGGAGGAGGAAAATAGCTGTTGCCGCAGCAACCAGTGATGACTCAGCCCGGGTAGCAGGCAGCAAAAGCCGTGAGGCTGCAGTAATTTTCCAGATGCTTAATCCAGCTCTTGGTTCTTTATTTCTCTTGCTGACAGGCAAAAGTCCTCCTCTGCCTTTCTTTGCTCGGAGACCCACGCAGCCTGCAGCCGTACGTGATGCAGAGTAAGTCCTTTGTGGTGCTTACCCAGAATGGCGTCACAGAGACGTGTCTGGGTAATGCAGATGAGCTGCTCTACAGATTGAACTGTAGCCCCCAAAGGCAGTAAAAATAGAACTGTAAACTGCCTGTCTGCAAAAATACCCCAGTGTGTCATTGGTTGCACTCAATTCCTATCTAACTAACATCACGTTTTACTGTAGCTCCAGCTATGATATATTAAATCAGTTCATCTTGTTTCTTTTAAGTAATGAGACTGTTCTTGTGCTGCATACAGAATGTGGTAAAAACAGAAAAGTGAACTGCATTCAGTACATGCATTTCAATGAATTATCTTCTCATTTTTCTATGACCTACTAATTTTTGTGCACGAATTTCAGCCTGCATGTAATGAAATAGTGCAGGTTAAGAGACTTATCCAGGAAAAGGGCACCTCGCATGTCACTCAGGGAATACCCACTTTGTGGTTTTCCTGCAATGACTGCATCGTAATACAAGCATCACCCCATCTGGGGCACTTTTATGAATATTCAAGTAGTTATTTACCCACTCTGGTGATGATGTGGAGTTCTTCGTGATTGAAGTATGGTGCTGAAGAATTCAAGTGTAACTAGATTAAAGGTAGAATCAGTTTCTTTATGTGGAAGGTACACATTCCCCTCTAGAGCTGGAGAAGCAATTAGCACAGAGTGGTGATGGAATTTGGTTTCCCTGCTCAAGTGAGTTCATCTAGCTGTGGGGAAAATAAACCTGCTCTGTGGCATGTGGGGAAAATAGGAAAAATAGCAACTGAGCCCTGTGTTTGTTTCAGGAAGGGGAGAAACAGTACTGATGCTGCCAGCTGCTGTCTCATGCAATCCCTGGAAGGCAGATGGCTTTCTGTGGGTGAATCAAGTGAGACCATCAGCTCCTTCTCCTATAATGCAGCCTCTTGCTTGCAAGACCTCATTAAAGTTTTGGCAGGGTGTGCAGCAGAACCGAGCTGCTGCATTGCTGACAGGCTCTACAGTGTGTTGCTGGCTGCAGCCAAAGCCATGTAAAGCCATCAAGTGTGGGGGTATGAGAAAGATATATGTGATGTTTGTTTTTCGCTTCTTGTTGTGGTTGTCATCTGCTAATAAATACCTGACTCATATTACATGAATAGGTATTGTCTTAAATCTTTGACTCCTGTCAGTTAGTGGTGCATGTAAGCATTTAACGAATGTGCTGTGGCTGCTTTTCAGGGGAAACCAGTTTTAAAGGGCAACAGTAGAGGCTCATCTTGTTACTGTGAGATCCTGAGCTCACTCTTGGTGTGCAGCTGCTCCTATCTGTGGCCAGGTTTTGGATGTCCAAAGTAAGAAGAGTTCTACATCAATGACTGATACTGTAACCTTTTTTGGGTTACATACATACTATGCAACGGGTTAAAACATGTGGTGAATTTGCTATAAAGATGTCCTTTCCAGGAGCACACAGTTTTTGAAGTGTAACAAACTGAGGGCCAAATATGAGATTTTGATCCATTCATCTCACCCCCCAAGATGGGATGGTGAGCTCCCATTTAGCTCCCATGGGTAGCATGTGATAATAAAAATACTGCTAGTCAGGTTATCTGCAATTTCAGCAACAATTACTGCAAGCCTACATAGTTGTGCTAGTTTTATTATAGCATGCATAGCTAGTTAGCACCAAAAGTTCTGCAGTCCTAGCAAGCTCCTTAAAGGAAACAATCAGATATCATCAATTGTGTTAAGCTAATATATATTCTGTGGGCTCTAGAAAAGATGCTGGCTTCTCTGTCTTTTTGGAAAAGGAAAAAAAATTAAACCCACCAGTTTAATACTGTAATATTGACTATTAAAAAGGATATATTACTTGCTAATGCATCTTGTGATCAATCAGACTTCAGTAGATTGCTTGAAATCTATGGAAATGCATCTGCTATACTGACTGTAGATAACAGTGCTTGTAATTAGTTGCACGCTGGTTTCTTGGTTTGCAGAAGCTGGCTAAGGCCACTGTGTCCAGTGAAGGTCGCCAGGTACTCAAAGGACGAAATGATTTTATAAGGGATAGAAGCCTGACTAACTCTTTTTCAAGGTAATGCTATATTTCCAGATGTCTTTTTGCTTTTAGAAGATATAATTGCTAAAAACTGTGACTGGATAAAACCTTTTATAATCAAGGCAGCCATGGAATGGTTGGAGTTGAGGCACAAATCATACACTACTAGTCTTGCTGATTCTCAAAATATGAAAAACTGCATATTTCAAATTTTTCCCTTCAGGATATTTTTCTTTCTTAAGGTCTTTTTGTACTGAGGGTAAACTCTTCCAAATCTACTTGCTGCGGTATCCTGTACAATGGGAGCCTTACAATGTACAGAGAAGTTCCTACCTCCCTTTCCATGTTATTTAGTGCAGTGCCAGAATCAAACACAAAATCACTGCTGAACTTGACAAAGCTCTCTAACTCATGCTATGGATGAGCTAAGGCATCTGGCCTTGAACAAAAGCAAAGTATCCAACCTGCATGTCAAAATCTACCCCTCTCATGGACTCACTTCTTGTTAGTCACCAATTGTGCAGTGGCTTGGCTTCCAGTATTGCAGAAACAAAGAGCAGCAGATTTGGAAATCAAAACAGGTTTTGCAGGTCACTGTAGTCTGTTTGTGGGGCAAGAGGTGTGAAGAAGGTGCTCAGTGGAGACACACTGACTAATACAGTTCAGCATGTGTATGTATGATTTCATAGCCAGCTGGCAGCCTGGAGGGTGCTGGAGCAGAAGCACCATCCATCACTGCTGTTAGCTAGGGTGGTATTCCACTGAGCCAGTCAACTCTGCAGCTAGAAAATGGGCTGGTATCCCACCTCTCTGGGAAAGGAGCAAAATCAGTAACTTTCCTTGACTTTACAAAATTGCAGGCTCAGTTATCTACTCAGACATACTGTAAAAATAGGTTTTATTTTTGCTTATCTTAAAGGACATTTTGCTTTATGTTAGTTTGCAGGAAAGAAATATTCAAGGATTAGGAACAGTGTGAACTAAATCCCAAGTTCTAAACACTGAGCATGTATTTTCATTTGGATTTTGGAACTGCCTGTTCTCCTTCTAATGTGCTCTTTAAATCCCTCTAATCCAAGGTATTGTTTACAGAAAATAGGAATCTTATGTCTTTGGGATATGAGGCTCTGGAGAAGCTTAAAATCTGGGTATATCGTATCTCATGCTGCCCTGTACCAACAAGGGAGAGGAAAGCTTGGTTCTCATCTCAGTCAGTGCTTTGCACCTCTGTATGGAAATTCCCAATCAGAAACCATTTACTACTAATTCAGTTTTGGCATTTGGATGACTGTCCTTTGAAAACAGTATTGTAGGCTGTTGAAGAGAGAGCATAGCTATCCCACTAATGAGATTTATAAATTTGTCCACCTTCAATTTCCTGTATGATATTTCCTGGTGGTAAGATGTATTACTCAGTAGTTTTGCAGGGGAAGAAATAGAAACATTACTTCCTGGAACATTAAAAGTCATAGCTACTGAGAGCCTTTGGGAGAGGTAATCTCCTCAAGCAGGGGCCGTACAGTGTCTGGCATGGCAAGGTCCTAGTGAGCATGTCTGCTGCATTACCTCTGAAAAGCACTGAGACTCATCACAGTACTATGCTCTCTTTACACAGTGTTTTCTATTACCAGGATGATGAGTGAGAAAGTGAGTCCAGCATTATTGGATGAAGGCAGAGAAAACTGAAGTCCTGGGATCCTTGTTCATGGGATTTATTTTTCTCCTTTGTGCTTCATTAAAAATGAATTTCCCATTTCTAGGGATGCATGGAGCTGGCTGTTTGTATATCTTCTGTATAAGAGACACAGAAGAAGCTGTTTGTAGTCAAGGTCCTGCTATACTAAAGTTTCTGAAGTAACTAAGAAAGAAGAATTCAATTCTTTGGATCAGTTGTCATTGCACTCAAATTTAGTCTTATTTTTTTGTGGAAGGAAAGCTGAGCCTGCCAGCACTTTATACAGGATAGAAATCTCCTTTCTTTCCTTCATGAAACAGTTGCAGTTCAGTCTGGCACAGCTCTGTCTTCTTCTTTTTTTTTTTTTTAATACCCTGTTCCATAGTCAATTCTATTTATCTCTCCACGGTGTGTCCCAAATATCTCTGCCACTCCTGGGCACCGATTCAGAATTGAGTGCCATCTCCTATCTTTTGTGTCGTTCCCTGAGGTGTGCTGAGATTTCTCTGCAAATCTGTCTCTGAAGTTTGGGCCAAGTCTGCTTTGCCTAGATAAGAACTATCAGCGTTGAATGCAGTTGTCTTTAACAGTAAGCAAAGTTATCTTTAGCTTTCTTCCTGTGCTGGCTCCTTGTAAGTTTTCACCCATGAGCACTGAAGAATTTCCTCTGCTCAGCAGCATTGTGGCAGCTCTGAAGCTTAATTAGCACCTTAGCACCAGTGTGGCAAGGTGGTTTGCTGCTGAGCACAGGTTTCGAGTCAGGGAAGAAACTGAAGGGTGTTTGATTCTTCCCCACCCTCCCTTTTATTTTCTTTTTTCCCCCATGTCTTCAATTATTATTGCATTTGTGTCAGTGCCTCCTTTGGCTTTGCAGGTAAGAATGCTTAAGGCCTCTCCTATCCATCTCTAGCACAGCATAAGACGTGACTTGAATGACCTGTCATTGCAAAGGAGTTGGGTGGAGACCACTGTATTTTAGTAGCAGCCCTTTCTTCTAACCTCTGAAGCAGGTCACCTGTGTATATAATCACCTCTCTTGTACATTGTGTAGCAACACCTGTCATTCATTTGTTTGAAGTTTTTATTGCCCAAGAGAGTGCTCAGCACCTTTTGCTAGTGCTACATCCTCCACAATACCTTCTTTATTTTAAGCAGCACTTAGATTTCCCAGACTGACAACCACTGCCTTGGGATTTCTGGGAACATCAGCAAAGAAAAAGAATTTTCTTCCCTCGCAGAATCCATTTTTTTTCTTTTCTTTTTTTGTTTTTGCTATGATGTTCCATATGAAGGCACTGGACCTTAAGGGTTTTATTTCAAGGAAGGGGAAAAAGAATAGAAATAAGCTCTGAAAAGAGGTTTGTGCTTTGCAGCATTCACCTAATGCAAGGGATGGATATTTTTAAGGATATTTAATTTCTGCAATACTATGTTGTAGAAATACACCACACTGTCCTCCTACAGAATACTTCATTGCCTCCATTTTACTTGGAAGTCAACTGAGGGCTAGAGAGCCTCTGTCGCCCTGAAGGAGAGTATTAGACTAGCCCTTGAAATCTTTGTTTTCAGTTTAGAGAAGCCCAACCTGAGACTGCATTCCCATTTACCTTGGTTTTTTTCCAAGTTCTGCAGCCCACTTGGCAAACTGCGAGAGGCAGTGTCTGATTGCACAGGATCTTTTCTCTTGCCAGGTAATTGAGGATGATCTAAAACTTCCCCATGCACGTAATAATTTCACTAATATCTGAAGGCCACTGTCCTTCAGCTTGCTGGGTGTGTATGAGATTATCACACAGTTTTTATCACACACTTTTTCATTTACCTTTACTAATACAGTTCTTCAGCTTTCTCAAACATTAAACAACTCTCTGCAGGGTAGGTGAGGAAAAGTGCAAGTCAGTACCTTAAGGAATAGCGCTTGGATGCAGAATGCTCCATTCTTGTACTCAGTAGTGAGGAAAGCCCAGAGAGTTACCTCCTTGAGAGGATTGCACCCAAGTCTGCTACAAGGGTTTTGATGGGGCTAGAAAAATAATTTTCCCCAGGATGTCTTACTTTGAGACTCCAGCTTTTCATGTGATGATGTGCCTCTGTACAGGGAGGGTCACAAGCTTTGGCTTTGCTCTGGGCTTTTCCTGTTGCTGTGGCAGTGTCTGCTCCCTTTGAGGGATTTTGGCTGATGTGACCAGGAAGCTGTTGCATGCTCCTGCTTCCAAATGGGTGGGCTCCTCCCCTTACAGTTGCCTCTTTTTTGTAAAAAAGATAATGACCCATGCCAAAGTGAAACGTTTCGAGGCTTCCTAATGGGCACGAAAGAATTTTAACTATTCAGTATGGTGGTTCAGCCAAAGCATTTTAACTATTCAGTATGCTGGTTCAGCCCACAAGTTTCACCTGTCAGGCTCTCTTGCTGTATCCTAAAGGAGTAAGCAAGGCCTTGACACCATTTTCACTCCCCCTCTGAAAGGTGCTTTTAATTATGAGCTGCCAGAGCTTGTAAATCTGGCAGATGTCTTCAAGGGCAGACAGGTTCTGAACCCAGGCCACCTAATCACATTCTGCCTGCCAACAAAGCAGAGAGAACCATCAATTCCTATCTTTTTTGATGGTTAAAAATTAATTAGTCTCTCTTTTAATGAAAACTAAATGAATTCACTCTGGGGGCAAAGCATTCAAGGACAGTCCTTGACAAACAATTCCCAGGCTCCAGTTTGAAATGCAAATGGTAGTTGATTTCACTACACTTTCCTGGAGCCCACAAAAAAAAAAAAAAGGTACCAGAAACAGTTGTGACTTAGAAACTTCAGCAAAAAGGGTATTCTTTATTTTTTGTATTATTAATTAGATCACAGGTGCAGGGTTTGGATTACTCTGCAATGTGGGATATTCAGTATAGACCTTAAGGAAAAAATGTTCTAGTATGAGACCCAGAAATGTCAGGAAGTTATAGATTGCTTGATATTGGAGATGCTTTAGAACTGTCATACTAACATGTTGGGGGATTAACAGGGTAAACTTGATCTTGTTTCAGAGAAAACATATGGACTGTTTGAGAGGAGAGCTCTCCTTCAGCTGCATTTTTGTACTAGGCAGTCTCCTGTTGTTGACTGTGATGATGTGCTACCACTGGTACCTGATAAGCACAGAAATGTCTTTAAATAGCCAGGAAAAGGGAGCTAGGAGGCCTAGGTTCTATTCTTGCTCTGCAAGATGTCTGTGGACAAATCCTTTTGCTTTCTAAAAAAAACCTACACCTTATCCTCTCTCTCTCTTTCAACTATAAATTCACCAGTGTGGGACTGATTCTCTGCATGTGTTTGTAGAGCACTGAACATAGCACAGCTCCAGTCCTCCTTGGGGCTGCAAAAGGGTAATAGTGTTGATTTCTAGTTTCATTTACAGATGAGGGAAGCATAAAAGGCACAATTTTGAACACTTGAAATGTTGTGTCTTAATAAGCTAACAGAGAGTATTTTAAAACATTGGGAACTGCTTCTGAGAGCAGGTTGAGCATGAAAAGGTGGAGCCAGCAAGATGGGCAAATTTTGGCCTTATAAAGCGAATATATTTGACTGTTGTTTCATCTCATGTGGGGGCTAAGGGATGTTGTAATGTTGGCAAATGGTCAGTAAGTAATCAAGTAATCAAGAGAGTTTCTAAAGTCACTAGGTGGGACTCAGCCTGCAGGTTTGAGTCCTGAGTTGTGCTGGGTTTGGGGTTTGTGCCTTTCCTCTGGCCTACTGATTATATCAGAATTTTAGTTTTCAGTTAAGAGCAGAAACAGTCACTCTGAACTTTACTTTCCTCACTAAACAAATGTCAGAAGCAATCATGTGGAGCTTCCTACCCTCCCTGTGCTTTTGCTTGGTGTTCCTCATTTTGCCCTCACAATTAAGCAAACTGGGTAGCATGGAGGGAGATGTGAACAGAGTAATTCTTTTCCTTAAAACAGTTCCACTATTCATATGTCTTTGTTCCACTGAGCATACATGTGTGAAGTGTATTTCAGGTGTTATGAACATGGTGTACAGTCGTACTACAAAATTAGCATTTGAGTGGTTTGGGTTTCTTACAAAAGCAGTTTCTACTTTATAACACACATCAGCAAGAAGCAGTTCAATGAGTGTTTTGATTTTGTTACCATAATGCCTGGCACTCAATGCCTTGTTAGTTTTCTTTCTCTTCCTCAGGTGTGTCCTGCTGCAACGAAGCAAGTCTGTACCTTGCTTCAGTCCTAAACACAAGTGCTGTACAAAGGAGGGCATAGAATCAAAAAAGGTTTCCCTGCTTCTGCTACCACTGCAGAGGCTGAAGCAAAATACCTCACATCTCTGTAGGGGAACTACTGGTATTAATTAGTACTGGTTTCCAAGGAAGTAGCTTCAGCTTTACCACACCAGGTGGCTGAATTCAGCCCAGCAGTGGGAAGCAATGTTTCTGACAGCAGGGTGTAAGCCGAAGGCCTGGATATCAGAGGGCTTAAAATACTGAGGCATTTGTCTGTTCTCCCTTGTAGGCATTTGGTATGGCTTTGCCTCCCAGCTCTCTGCTTCTGGCCGTGTTGGGATATCAGCAGTTGGGCAAGAGAAAGTTATTTTCCAGGGGAGGGAGGAGATGCTGTTTGTTGCTCTGCTTAGAAGATTCTATCTGGCTTTTTATTTATATCTAATTGTGTATAAAGTCAAATACACTTAAAAAGCATAGATGAATGAATTTAAGCATATATTAACATACTTTTGCTCATGTGCTGTCCTGAAAAGGGGCTAAATTTCTGAACTGGAATCTTACTGGGTTTTATTTGTTCTAAAGTTAAACGAGCTCTTAATTCTTAATATGAATATTACAGTTCCTTTTCAGAGAATATTTTCTTTTAAAACACATTGCAGTATGGAGTGTCTGAGAACTGAGGTGCATCAGTGAAGTATTCAGAGATCTATGAATGATTCTTTTTTGAAGGTCACTTAAATGTCTTGGAATATTGATATGCTCCACCTGGCTTGGATAATGAAAATATTGAGTGTAGATACTTGTGGTTTGATTTAATGTTGGCATTATTTTGCAAGATCACCTTTAGCTGTAGCTTCTTTAGCGATCATGTGGCAATATTGGGATGCCAGAACTTGATAGAGAAACAGAATGGGACAAGAAAATGCCTTTTAAAGTCAAGGAATTGCACGTAAACCTCATCCACAAATGACAGTAGATTTGTGCAATTTATGACTGGCCATTATTACATGTAACTGATAATATCCCTTATTTTATCGTTAAGTAAAGGTAACCTGCTGATAACACTTTTGCTCTTAGCAGTAGAGAGGGTAGTAATTACTAAAGCATTAGGTGTGAGGCAGATCACAAGATGTCTGTAGAGGAAAAATCTGCAGTAAGAATGACCAAAGTTATTTCTGGTTGCTCATTAAATAGATAGGCTTAGAAATAAAATTAAATGCTCAGTGTGATTGCTAAAAGAGCACAGCCAGAGTGGGACCAGCCAGCTTAGGTATGACAGAGACTCCTACGCTGATTTTTGTGACGCAAATATAGCAAAGGCAGGCAGCCATTAGAAAATGGCTTTTCATAGTAATTCCTGCTATTTTTAACACTGAATATTTCTGAAAACTATCTTTCCCTACCTTGGAAGAAGTGAAGACATGTACAAGTTTTCCAGCTATTATTATCCTGCAATTGCCATCTGGACACCAACTCTGAGTAACGGCACAGTTCCTGGGACATGTTATCTGTGAGGCAGATCTTGGCTGGAGACCTGATGTGTTAGTGCCACTGTTATTGGGTAATTGGGTATTAGCTTTTTCCCTCTGTGACCCTGCAGCAGAGTTCAGAAACTGTGGAATACAGGGGGAATGACTCCTCTGTTGGTACCCAGGATGGAAGCTACCAACCCCTTCCATGTAAAAGGCTTTCTAAAAGTATTATAGTTGATAGAGATGCCTTTTAAAATGTAGTCTTTTTACCAAAAAAATCCCCATAGCAACCTGATGTTTCTGTATCTGTACCAAGTGTGCTCATTCTGTGTGTAGAAACCTAGGAGCTTCTTTTGTAATTACCTCCTCTGCAAACTCAGCCTCTGGCTCTGTGTGATGAAGAGCCCCACGACAGAAAGGGACAAGATTATGTGCTCAGTCCACAGAACAAAAAGGGATGAACTAGTACAAACTCTGCCAGTAGAAGTTTGATCAGAAAATGTCAAAGGGGCACTTCATCTCATAGCTTTTATGCCATGTCATTTCATCTCTTCTTCTATAGCTGGGATAAAAGAACAGTGTCACGTGTTCTGTACTGCTTAAAACTGCAGCTGAGCAGTTGTGCCCAAAACTGATCAAATTTCTTCCACTGACTATCCAGCAGTGCACAGCTCCCCTTGTTCAGGGCCACAGTACCATGGTCTGATGTGGGTTTGAAAAGCCCTTCCTCTTGAAAGACTTTTGCTAAGTATACAGTTACATGTATACTTCTTTCAGTGGCGGTGCAACCTAAACAATTTCAGTCTGGCACAGCTGAGATCTACCACATCTCCAAGGCAGAGATGGGAAATGGTGAGAAGAGAAGGAAAGAACAATGAAGGGCAGGGACAAGCAGGAATCTTTTAAATCAGCTTTGTTAACAGAGAAATAATGGAACACAGCTTTGATCTCAGAGGGATTTGTAGTCAAAGAAATCAAGACTGGGACTTAACAAGTCTGCTGATGTGGAGCAGATGTGTGCTTCTTCAGAGCTGGGTTGCCTCTGTATGGTAAATAGGAACAGAAAAAAAAACCTCAGGACAGCCAAATCAACATTTACACTTGCAAGTAAAATTTTTTTAAGAAAGAAAGGAAATAAGAAGACACTGTGTTGTTTAGGTAGTGTTTTGCTTTGTTATTGTTTTTTTTTCTTTTACATTGTTCTTTCTAGTGCTCTGACACCTCACAGTGCACTTTTAACATTGACCATTGAGAGTAAGTGTGAATTCTGTTCGACTCCTTATGCTTATTTGATGCTTGCTTCGAAATCCCCAACCCCAGAAAACTGGAATTCTGAAAACTTTCCTTCTTTCTTTGGAATATATCCTGCCTTGTGTCTGTATGCTGAGTAGACAGATTTTGGATCTTCCCTGAGGAATGAAATGAAGAGGGGAGGACACTCTAGGCAGGTTGGATGGTGCCGGTCTTCCCTGTGGAAACCTGTGCCTGATTCTAGAGTGGTAAGAGGATAATGTCAGGCTGGACTTTCCCCTCTGCTCCTAATGAATGGGTGTAAGATTAGCAAGACATACGTGTTACTGCAGTTGTATCCCTTCGTACACTAAATTGTCTATTTTACTTCTCGGCTCTTCCCTTCTGTTTACGCCACTTCAATATTTGTGTTGTGACACTGTCATAGAAGAAAAATGCCATTTCCTGAATACTTGATCCTACCTACTGATGGCACAAATGTGCAACGCTCTGCTTGGTGAGATCAAGCCACAAAGTGTTGCTGCAGGCATGAATAGAGATGAGATCAGCAGTACAACAGAGAAGGCAAATGGGGTAGAAAAATAAAGTAGATCGAGGCAGAAAAATACATATGGTTGTTACTGCAGGAAAATATTTGTGTCTGAAATAAAAAGTGTAAAGAAAAGAAGTAAGTCTTTGTGACCCTGTATTGTAAATTCATGATGCATCTGGCCATGTGAGTGTAAATGTCAGTGCTCTGTGCTGAGAAGCTGAGCTGAGCATCTTAAAATAACTTTCCCCTGCCCATCCCCACACCCAGACCAAAGGTGTCAAAACCTACACATACCTTTGAAGAACCACAATCAGGAAACAGAGGCTATCAGCTTATTTTTTTAGAGTTCTACGAATTTTTCAAGAAAATGAACAGTTGTGTCCAATCATTTGGTTAGCGAAGCCCTAATGTGCTCATATAAGTAAGCACATTAAGCTGTAAAACATTCATGTACCAAGTGAAACCCATTCTCTAGAAGCATTAGCTGTTTTGTAGACAGGTTATGACAGAATAATGAATCCCGGTGTTTTGAAAACAGGACAGCTATGGTTCTCTGACTTGACTTGTAATCTCTTTCTCCATCTTCCTTCCATGTAATTTTTGTTCTAGTACTTTCTAGTGTAGAGTCCTTAATTTTCTTCCCCAGGAAACAAACTTTCTAACACTTGTTTAAGAAACCAGAGGAGTTCTCTTTTAGTATTAGTCGGTGCACTTAAATCTGGTCACAACTGTTTGTTAGGAAGTATTAATGTTGATCTGACAGACATAGTTTCTCTACTACAGTAAGCAAGACATCTTTCTGGAAAATCTGGCAGGCATAGGAAGTGTTTTAAGTAGTTTAGTACTTGATGGTCTTTCTGAGTAAAAACAGTCTCATTTTTGAAATGAGAGAACTGGATAGAAGAATATAAGGGTTTGGTAGGTGGCTTTGTTTGGGAAGAAAAACTGAGGAGTGTCACTCATTTGTAGATTTTAACTATTTCCTTACTTACTGTTCTTTGTGGTGTGCAGTCCAGATTCCTTTTCTGTTAATGGAAGAGCAGCTGAACGAAGTTCATTTTTAAACAGATGATGGTCTGAATTCTCCAGGATAGTCTCTCTTCACTGTTCATACTCTGTCATGCCAGTATGTCTTGGTCTGGTTGATCTCTTCGTGCAGGCGATCTGCAGGCTAGTGGCTGGTGTTCATGCTGGCATTGCTGCTTGATTAACTCCAAAGGAGTAAGGAGGGACAGGCTGAGGGCAGCCTGGGTCTGTGAAAAGGGGAGTTGGTGAGTGCCACAGGAACAGTCCTTGGCTGGCAAAAAGTCTGCTCCACTTATAGCTTATTCTCTTTCCCCAGCTGATGCTGGCGCTCAGGTTTAGTTGTGGATCCTTGTTTGCTATCAGTAGGTCAGAGCCAAAATGCATCTGTAATAAAACAGTCTCCAAGCTGGTCTCTGTCTAAATCAGTATGGACTTTGCTACCTGCATGGCCAAAGGCTGGCTCTTTCTTTATGAAAATAGGAGAACAGCATGCAGTGGTCCTTTAGCCAATCTGTGCCTTGCCCCTTGCATCTCTGGAAAGGCAATGCTGGACTGTGAGTATTCCTGACCTTTTAAATTCTTTATATTCACCCAGAGATGACATTTTCCAGTAAACTACAAGATTGGAAGCTTTCTAGAAGAAAAGCATGGTTTCTTGCTATGTTTAAAGAACGGCAAACATAACGGTTTGGCTCTCTGTGTGTGTGTGTGTGTGTGTGTGTGAACAATGATGGTCGCTGGGTTCAGACACCTGCAGAGGTCTGGATGCAAGACATGGAGCAAGGGTAAAGTTTGTCTTTCCTGGTGTGGAGCACATCTCACGGTGGAGAGCCATAATGGAGGAGTTAGACTGTAATCTTTGGAGCTGCTGTCAAGATCAAATGCCTGCTTTGTTTGCTGCTTCAGTAGCTGTAATGAACTGATGGGTGTGCCCGTGCAGTAAGATAACCAGGCCTTGCAGCAGGTTTGGGTTCACAATGGCCACAAGTGTCACTTGATATTTTGGCTTATCTGAGCTCCTGAAGGGAGTTCATGCTGTCCTGTGGGCAGCAGGAGCTGGATGTTATGCATCACTCTAATTGCACTAAGCAATGAAAATGCTGCTGGCATGCATATCTTAATGGATATAACTTCCTCCATTTTATGAAGTTTGTCACACCTGGACGAATGGTTCTGAACAATACTTGTTGAGGTGTGCTTTCCCATGGAGCAGATTGACAGGCTGTCGGAAGCCCAGCAGAATGGTCTCATAGGGAATTTTTTAATCCAACCTTTCTGACTGGACACTCGTAAGCATAATAGAGTGAAGAGATGGTAGTGGTGCTTTAATTGTCACCAGGAATAGCTCCATCCGTCTGTGGAAGTGAGGGTTGTCTGTCGCAAGGATCGGTGACCTGGCAACCTGCTGCTTGAAACATGGCTTACTTTTAGTCTCCTTTCTGCGGGTTGGCACTGTTGCTTGGGTGGGATGCACAGTGCCCCCTGAATGCTCAGTCTCTGCAGTGTGCATGTTTTAAAGCTGTTCCAGGTTTGCTGTGAGCTTTTGTGGCATTGCTGCCTTGTCTGAAGTGGGCACAAAACATGAATGGAGCTTTTTGTACTTTTTGTACAAGGAAAGAAATCTGGTTTTGGGCAGCATCAGGCTTGGATCCATTCCTGGAAAGTCACATGGACTCATGTGCACTTACTTTCCCCAAACATCAAGTTACAATATGTAAAAGAAAGATCATAAGATATTAAAGTAATGCTCAGTCTAATCACCTTGTTTATGTACAAGTGTCAGTCTAAAGACAGGCTATCATATAGAATATGACAGCCATCTATCCATGAGTACCTATGGCTTCACAATTCGACAGACAGGCAGCTGAGGGTCCCCACTGGTCAGTAGTTTCTGAATTACATCTGCTGTTCTTTTTGCATTTTTTCCTTATGAGATGTTTGTGAAAGCCGTGGGAGCCTTCATCTTTCTGTCTGGCAGTTAGCACATGTTTTGCCTTTCCTAACTGAAGATAATCTTTACAGATAAATATGGACTTGGTCAGGTTCTGCTTTATGGGAGAAGAGCTGATATCTTAGATTGATTAGAGTAGTTGATTACTTTATTTTTTCCTTGGAATGCTGAATGAGGGAATACTGTTCTTTTGCAGGCTACAGCTACTTCTTTTGTTTACTTTTGCTGTGCTGATTGTGTTTTTAACTAACTGGGATGTGCAGTGAATGAGCTGGATACTTCTCATGCTTAGTTCAAATAAGTGATTAGGCTCCCTAGGGAACTCAACCACTTTAATGAATTCTATTCTTCCAGGCTGGCATGAGGGAGGAGAGGAGTTATCTATTCAAGATACTGTAAGGCACCTGGATAGTATGACAGTACATTTTATTTACACCCATGACAACTCTATGTAGTATGAATGAGCTGTGTTCCTTATTTTATGGATGGGAATCTGAAACACAAATACTGTCACAGTTTGAAAGGAATTCCAAGAGGTCGCTTATGGTTTTGTATGTGTGTTTTGTTCTGTTCTTTACATCCTTTCCTGAGTTTCTCAGCAGCTACTGCTGGATCTAACTGCTGTTCTTATGAACTGAAGACTGCATGTGTTGAAGTCTCAGCTTTTCCAGGAAACTAGGCCACATTTTCCTGATAGCGGAGGTGGGACATCATGGCTGATCATGTAACTAAGCCATGACAAGCCAAGCTGAGTCCTGGTCAGGCCTGTGCTGCACATTGTCATCTATTTCCAAATTCTGTTACTCTATGATAGTGCCAACTGGCATTGTGAGATCTTATTGCTGTTTGGTTTACAGTAATACCTGGAAATCCACCTGAGATGCCTCATACCTGGCAGGTCAGCAGTCCCATCCGACATACTCTTCTCTGATGGTCAGACACACAGTCATGGAGAGCTTAATCTCTTGCTGCAGGCCCAAAGCATGAGTTGCAGTATCAGGCTGGTTTTGTATCACAGCTGCTTGACACCATTTCTGAGCAGAGAAGTCAAAGCTGACTGGATATCACGACAGCTACAGTGCTCCTTGTGCGCCGTTGCTTCTAGAAGCAGGTATGACTTGTCTCATTCAACCTGAAGGAGGGATGCTTACAGTCTGGTTGACTGTCTGACTTCCAGTAATGTGTGAAAACTGCAATGAAGGACTAATGGTGCTGTTGTGTTGGTTGTTGTATGTGAGTGAGCACAGAAAACTTTTGTATGTTACGTTTGGTTTTGGCACCGGTTCAAAACTCTGCTGTTTTTGAGCTTGTCACTAGTGCTAATGATTCATTACTGCTCTCCTGCTAGTGTAGTGTGTTTTTTTTTCAATTTGTGGTCTTTGAAGTTACTTACAAAAGGTTGTTGAGTGGCCAGACAAAGAGGTGGAACCAGAATTCACACACAGCTGGATCTTTTCCTTAAGTGGAGTTTGTGCCTAGATCATTAGGTAAATTAAACTTCAGGCTGACTTTATGCTGGCAGAACACTATCATCCAACTTGGTCTCTGTCCAGAGTAGCAGGGGTGATGCACTTTTCCAACAAACAGCTTAAAGTGTATTGTCCTACTATGCCTGCCTGCTATTTCCTTCCTTCCCAGGTGGGAGTAACCTTGTAAGCAACTCTGATTAGCACAGATGGCTGTCTCTGTTGTTCCAGCCCTCCCAGCAGCCTGCTATGATCTCAACAGATGGAGTGGGCTTGGTGTGCTCCAGTGTTAGGAGCTGCAGAGGACATGTGTATGCCTGGTGGAAGCAGCAGACTGAGTCACTCAAATATTTGTTGAAAAGATTAATGTGAAGATGAAAAGTGCAGAAAAAATTGCTACACTGCAGAAGTAACTGTGGTTTCCAGGGTGGAACTATAAACAGCTAAAGTGTGGAGACTGATTTGGGAAGAACAATAAAAGAAGGAATTCTGCAGAGCTCAGTTAAATGATGACAACTGTTAGGCCATGAGGAAGGCAAGCCGCTATTTTAAGTGGGGAACAAGGACACAGCCAAATTCAAGGGAGCAAAAATGAGTGTACAATATGCTGACTGAACATTACAGAAATGTTCTGGACAGTAAGAACTTTCTTATGCTTTCTAAGGAGAGTGGGAGAGAGCCCCAGCACTCTGGGTAATTGGTTTTGTGGTGAATAAAACAGGGCTGTCATCTGCATTAGTACCTGATGGCTGGGCAGGGATGTAGCAAGGGAGGAAGTGTGGACTGTTCAGACCTCAGATCTAGACACTGAAATTATTTGTCCTAAAGCATCTCCCTATTTTTATGTTTCTTTTTATGAAATTGGGTTCCTTAGACTTTTTTTGAATCTCCTTTTTCTTTCCTTATAGCCTGAGCCAGTTCTGGCTTATATTACCTGTCGGGTCCTCCTCATTCCCGGAAACTTCTGAGGAAGACTAATTAAACTGGAGCTAGGTGCTTGGGCTTTCTTCACACGACAGATTAACTTGGAGATTTGGAAGGGAATGCATATGACACAAACTTTGTGAACAAATTCTGGGGATCTAGAGTCAGGTTACCCCATATGCCTGTGTCTCTGAGATGGCAAAGATCATCCTCCTTTAGCTCACCTGCTGTTAGGAAATATCTCAGACCCCAGATTCCTTTGGAAGAGCTTCAACTCTGTTCCTTTCCCACAAGGTAATCAGTGAAGTTGTATCGATTCATGGAGTGAAAAAGGCTTTGTATATCAGACAATTTACCACCTAGGTGGAAATCAGCAGCAATGCCAATTAAATCAAAAGATTATAAAATCTGAAAGTGGTAGGAGAGTGAAATGAGGAACAAGCATTTAGCAATGAAACATTTATGATTTTTGAAGTAATTTTTCCTTCCTGAGAAGCATTCTAGAGCAATACATGATAGATAAAAAAACAACAAAATGCCAGAAGACACCAAGATAAAATTTTTGAGTGTGATGTGCAATTCCCTTCAACACAGGGCAATGTTAGTCTCATTCAAACACTTCTTTCAAATTTGCATTTTTTCCATTCCCCTATTACAGCCCATCACCCAGTTCACATAATGTTGCCTTCTTGATAGTTTGGCTTCTTACTTTTGATTAAACAAGTTGGTGCACCAGAGGAGCGACCCAGACACATTTCCACACATCCTTTTCATTCCTTATTGATTCCTGCATAGAAAGTACACCATTCACATTCAGCTTCCATGCGGAGATCTGCAGTTAGGTACTACAGTGCTCTATTGTTTTACAACACAGTTTTCTCGGGGAATAGCAAAGCCAGTGAGTATTACTGAGTTCTGATTGTGCGAGTACAGAAGCAGACCATGTTTTCTGTACGTGATCTGTGTGCAACAAGGTAGCTGCTGTACCAATCCATTGGGAAGAGCAGAACAGCCATCTCCTACAGGGGGCTAATGCATGTTCTGTAGAAATAGGTGTAAAAATCACTTAAATCACTTCTCTCTTTAGTGGCTTGGTTTGGATTAGTGAATAACATTTCTTTCATACCATCTGGGGAGAGCAGCTTTATTGTCTGAAGTAAGAAAACTGAGAACAAATTAGGATTTTATCGTTCATGATTTTATCTACCTTTTTGTTTGCTTTTATAAAGTTTCTGTATTGTGCAACACAGTCACATCCCATACAAATCAGTTTTCTCTTTTTCTCTTTTCATCTTCCTGGAATCTCTAATGCATAAGGTTTCCTCCAGTTTCTGCTATTAAATCTGGTCTTGGAGACAGACAAAATGCCACAGTTTTAGCCTGTAGAGGACTTTGAATGTCATATTATCAAACTGGGCTTTTTCTGCTATTGTTCCGTAAAATGTTTTTCTAGGTTACTTAGTGCACCTTCCCAGAGGATGCTAGCAGTTCATAAAGGAATTGTACAGGTAACAAGTCCTGGGACTGTCTATCCTCCTACTCTCAAAAATGTCACAGAAATTTGCAACTGGCCTTTACCAACCAAGGAGAGATGCTAGGACACAAAATATAGCATTACAAGGATAAGTAAATATTCATTTGCATGAGATTTTTCCTCTAAGTTAGGGCACTCTGAGTGTGGTTTGACACAGAGTTCTTATACCCTTCAAGTGTTCAGTGCAATACAAATTGACTGTTCACTAACACTCACACTGACGATTACTAATCATAGTCAAACTTTGCAAAGCCACTGTATTTCTGCAGCATTCTTGCTGCTTGTCTATTTCTCCAGAGGTATCTGGGGTCAGTTTTGCTGCAGTTACTTATCTATGATGCCAGACAATGCTTGGAGGATTTTGAAGATGTGTCAGAGGGGCCAGGATGCTGGTGTTATCTCAGTCGTCCAGGGATAGCTCTTGTCCTTCATGGACAGTCTTAGGCTTCCAAGAAGCAAAGTCCTTATTTCCAGGGCCAAACTGTACTTTAGCTTTTTTTACCTAAACATGAACAATACCAAGGCCTCCATGAAAATTCCACTACTTCATTACATTGCAGGATGTGAACTAATATATATCAACAAAGTTAATGCACTGTCCTAGTAGAAGCACTGTTTGATATTATAGTTAGGTAAGCTTGCTACCCAGCATCTAATATGGTCTTTCCTCTTATTGCATGGCAGGTAAAATGATTTACATATTTACCTGTGTTTGGTGGATACCTTTTGGACAATGTCAGCCATATATTTTGTCCTACTGTTATCGATAAATTAGCTCTTTTATTAGGTTTCTTGTGCTAGCAGGAGTCACTCCTTTTCAACAATGTGTTGAACAGATCTTAGTAATATTGAGAAAAGTAATATAATCTAGATAGATTATTTTTTTTTATTATTCCATTATATTTCTTATTTGGCTGTAATGATCTCATCCTCTGTGGACTGTGACCAAGTGCATACAGAGACCAGTACGGTTGTTATGTAGTCTTGCTAAATTCCAGCTGTCTTTGAAGACAACTTGCTGATGTTGTCCTCGTCTTCAACTACATATTCAATGGTGTACACTCTGTTGGGGCTTGATTATTTTTGCTACTAATTCATAATATACTACAATCCTTCATAGATTTTTCTCATTACATGCTTTTTAAGGTCTTGCAGAACTTAGTAATTCTTTGGAAGAGCTGCCTGCTGGTTTACACTTTGATAGAAGTCAGAAATCACTGGTGTAGTTAACACATAGGCCTCTGGTTCTGAAATTTGCCTCTTTCTTTTAGACTTGGAGATCCCTCTTTTTTTTTTTTTTTTTTTTTTTTTAATAATGGGGGAATGTGGGGCCTTCCCTGAATACTACAGTTGGGCAGGTCATTTATCTTTGGCAGCTTTACTATAAGTCTTCTTCCCCAGTGGCTTATCTTTCTTGTTCCATCTTCCTTCAAAGTGCAAGGAAACCCTGGAGAATTTTTCTGTCACTTGCCTGAAGCACCTCTCCAGTAATGGTTTCCTCTCCAGTCACTCTCCTATTTTTATGTTTAATAATGGAGTTCTCTTTCTGCTACAAGTTAATTATACAGAAGCTCTAAATATTTCAGCCTGTGTTACTGCTTGTCTGTTGTCTCTTCTGAGCCCTCTCTTGAGCTTCCATTTGGGGGAGAGAAAATATGGTTTCTCTCCATCCTTCTGCTTCAGATATTTATTTCTTCTGTCGCTCACTTGGAGGATTGTCACTCATTTAGAGAGTAATCACTCATTTTAATCCTGAAGCTTCATGTTATAACCTTCAGTAGTGTTTGTAATCAGAAATATAAACTAATGATTTTGAGTTTGGAGGGAGTCTTCCATGCTGAAGTAGGAAATTCATGACATAAAAAATTCATGAAAGAATGACTTTAAGGGACCTTATTTAAGATGTAAATCTCAAATTGCTTCCTATTTTTTGACATACGCTTGCTTGAAAGGTTGCCTATTGTTGAGTCTTTATAAACTTGAAGGTAGGTTTGTACCAAATGAAAAAGTAGGAGTATTAACACATTCTCCAGCTGAGATACAGAAGACTGTGTGCTGCATTTCTTCAAACACGGATTATGAAGTCACCTGACCTTTTTGGAATGTGACTGCTGTTTGTTACCGTTTTACCGCAGTCAATTCCAGTAGTAGTATCTGTGGGTTGGCCAGAAAGTAAATTATGAATAATCTTGTTCTTGTGCTTCTTCCAGAGCACATGTCTGATGCCTAGAGTCCTACATACAGTTAGGGAGAAAAGGAAGATTTTTTTTTTTTTTAAAGAAACTCTGTTCCCTCTCACTCCCAAGGCAAAGCAAAATACCAAATAAAAATCTAGTGGACTATTTTAAGCACTGCTGATAGAAGAAATTTTAGGGAGTCCATTGAGACAGATATTTTTCATGAAATGTCAAAGACAAGGGAATTTACTCAGAGTTCAAGTCTGGCTGCTTTTCCAGACCCTTAAACTGACATCATAGCTTCTAGCTGTATATTAATATTTCTTTATATCATCCTTAGCAACTAGTAAGAACTGAAAGTCAGATCAAATTTAAAGTCAGATCAAAGGCTCAGAAGTCAAGAATAGCTGGCACTTTTTCTGAATTGTTGCACCACAAACTTAATTTGTTCTGGGTGCTTTTTTTTCTTTCTTTCTTTTTCTGTCACAATGTATAAAAAAGATTTTCCTGCTGGAAGGAATGTGGTTGAGTTCTAGTTCAACTAATGATGACCAAACCAGAATGAAAGTGGCTTTTTTTCTCCTTGTTGTTCTGTGTCTCCTTTGGGTTAATTAGAGGATATCACAGCAGAGCTTTGCTCCAATATCGACCTTCCAGTGGCTACAGTGTGATTTTTTTCCATGTCTGTTTTCCCCCTGTGCTGACTTTTCCAGACTTTGCCCCGTTAAAAACATGGACCTCCAGCAGCCACATTTGTTAGCTACACACTGGCTTTGCTACTCATCCTTCATAGCAAGGCTGTGGCTGTTGCAAGGCTGTGGGAAGTCATGAAGGACTTCACCCTCCGTTCACATCAAGACAGCACCTACCCTTGGCCACGGCCCCTCCTCACGGCTCCTTTCCATGACAGCAGTGATGGCCAGGGGTATTTGGAGGTAAGGCACAGCTGATATACAGGAGCATGGTGCAGGACAGCGAAAGCACGGTAGGGGACAGTGGGCCCCCACCAATGGTACAGCAGTGTTCAGAAACAGCGGCTGCTTTGCCTGCCTTCTGAAGAGGCAGCAACGAGGAACTGACTTTGGCCTCAAAACCCCGTCCCGTTTCAGAGGGAGGCGAGCACCTGGCATTCCGACTCCTCCTCCCCCACCGCAAGTAACTTGTGCAGGAATTAGTATCCTTCCCTGTTGAGTGATTCCCCTTGGAAACCTCGGAAAGGTGTTTTCCAGGCGCGGCTCCTGGCGGCGGACACGCTGACCCGGAGCTCCCTCTCCTGGCCGCGGGCCGTGCGGGGGCCGGGGCTCGCAGCCCTGCGCCGGGTGTCCGTCCGCGGAATACACCTGATTTCAGCTCGCTGTAGCTCAGTGGAGCAGGGCTGGCAGGGTCAGTGCTAGGAGTATTGGGTTCTGCCATTGCCTTGTGCCGATAAAGTGCAGACACTGTCGCAGTATTGGATTTTCCATCTTGGTGCTGGCTCTTGTGGTTAACAGGCTCTTGTGGCTAACACACTCTCGTGGTTTCCGCTCGACTTTATCTGTCTCCCATTGTCCGGGTAGTGCCTTTCCTTGATCCTTTGCTGGTGAGAAGCATCACGACTTCTGGCTCGTATCCCTTCCTACTTAGGACAGAAGAAATAATCTCTGCCACCTCCCCTCTTTCACACTTGTCATCTAGTCTTGCCTTTCTTGGTTCATTTTGTGCTTTGTACCTGTCATTCTTACAGATTCGGTGTCTGTAGGGTGTTCTGTGAAACAAAATGGTCTCTGAGCAGACCGAATTACTGCATTTGTGCTGTTTGACAGGTACCATCAAGTACAGTAACAGGTTATTAAATTTTTCATGCTCCTGATTCTTTGTAACTGCAATCTTCACATTATTTTCAATGATTTGGGAGAGCAAAATACTTAAGAAATATAACATTTGATTAATTTTGAATACCAGAAAAACGAGATAATTTCCCTACTGATTGTCCCCATTTTAAAATGGTGTGGAGAAAAAGTAGCTGACATGAGGGTAGGTATGATAATTTCTGGCAGAATAATAGAGTGGATCTGTTCCTTGGGTGTAAGGGAAAAAAGGGGCGTGTTGACTACTTTGGGTAGTCAAGGTAAGTCTGACCTCAACTGTTTGTGCTGGGCTTTAACCTGTGAGACAGGGTAACTGAAGGCTCTGTACATATTTTGAAGGGCTTCTCTATGGCTGGACATCCAGTGAGATGAGGATGCTTACTGAAAAGATGAGTACCAGCTGACATCCTGGTGCTGAGAGCAATGACATCTCTGGCAAGCAGGATGTGGCAGGACCACAGGTCTAGACATTTTTTTTTTTCAATGTGGATAGGCTTCTGAAATTACTGTGAAGTGCCATGGGGTAATGTAGGGCTGGGTAGCCACACGAGTCACAAAAACAAGCCAGTCTATGGCTTGACTATTTGTTCAGGAAAAGCACTCAATGGAACTCCAGAGGTTTTTCTTGTTTAATTTACTCATGATAAATGAATGAGCTGAAGAGACAACAAGGCATCCTTCAATGCAGTAAATCAACAGAGAGCTTGGATTAGATAATGGACAGTGCTAAAATGATGCTGCTGTATCCTACATGATGATGGGACTGTGATAAATGTAACTTGCTAATCGGATCTAGCAAAAGACTGATTTGAAGGGCTTACTTCTTGGTAAAAAGTACTGACTGGTTAGGGTTTCCTGAGCTTGGGAACTTGGTAAGAGGTAAATTTTGCAGGAAAAGAGTGGTGATATAGTTGTTTTCACAGCCTCTCTGAGGAAGCCCTGTTTCAAGCATGTGACTCACAGCCATGGCATCATTCACCTGGGAAAGCCAAGGCCTGCTGAGCAACAGAAAGTTGATTCCCACACTTGTCTGTGTGTATGGGGTCCATATAGAGCAAATCATCTTTATACAAGGATATGGGGTTTCCCAGGGGACATGAAATTATTCCTAAATGAAAATGGCTTGTGGGAATTGAGGAGAACACCATGCTCACCTTCTCTCCTCTGTCACAAGTGAGGCTTTCATTATTTCAGTAAAGTGGCTGTTTTCTTTCTTTCACTGCAGTGCACTTTGCTTCAGAGCTGAGGTCTCAACCCTAAATTTGTAAGGTACTGAGTTGTAAGGCATGCAGTGGACTGCAAAATTACAGCTGTGCCAAAGACACAGAAGTGTTTATTGGACCACTGCTCTGAGAGACTGAATTGAGAAAGAGAACCAGAAGAGGATAATGAATGGCTTGGGAGAGGAAGGGGAGAAAAATAACTCCAAGCCATTTTTGTATGTTCTGCTGGGTGGCTCATTTAATCAAAAAATTTTACCACAGATTTTATGTCTTTTCTCTGTCTAAATATCAGCATTGCTAGCTAAGACCACTGTGTTG
Source organism: Manacus vitellinus (assembly GCF_001715985.3). Classification (NCBI taxonomy): domain Eukaryota; kingdom Metazoa; phylum Chordata; class Aves; order Passeriformes; family Pipridae; genus Manacus; species Manacus vitellinus. The sequence goes on from NW_021940122.1 coordinate 3,451,213, forward strand.
TTGAGCTTGCTTCCCTCATGGCAAAAGAAGTAGAGTAATGCATGAAAAATAACTGTGGTTCCTCACTTCAGCTGGAAGTCTGGGAAAATCATGGTTTCCTGTGGCACTTTTCATACGTTTATCTCTTCAAATGCTTTTGTTCAGGCATTTGTGTGTGACAGCTGGCAGGAAAAGCTTTATCCAGAATCGTGTTATGACAGCTTTTCACTAACGTGGTGTTGTTCATCTCTCTGGTAATGGATAAAGAAATCCTAGGAATTGCAGACAAATGACCACCTGATACAGAGCCACATAATTTGGATACCAGCAACCCCAAAATGCAATAATGTCTTCATGGATATCAATTCCTCTTAATTTCATCATTACAACCCTGTTGATATAATTAGTCATCCATTGGTCTTGAAGCTCTCCATGGCAAAGCCAGCAGGGTACAAAACATGAGATGCTTCTGATCTTTCATTTTTCCAGTTTTACACCCTCCTGCGTCACTCCACATACTTGAAGCTAGCTGGTTGAATAGTCTTCAACATGAAGCCAAGTTAATTTTGTGCTGACTCTGAAAGGTCTGGTTGTTTAACTGTCTGCAGAGTGGTGTGGGTCTGGTCAGTAGTGTTCTGTATCCTCATTAGCAATGTGGAGAAGGAAAGACAGAGGGAGCTAGGGAATTTAGGCAATCATGGTAATTTGTTTCAGCTGGTGAAAGCTGTTGAGGTTTGTTACACACTCCAGGAGGAATTAAGCATCTTGGCAGTGCAGTGAGAGATGAAATTTGACATGGAAAAAGGTACAATAATGCCCATCGGCAAAAGGAATCTATATTTTTCTTCATTTGCCTGGACTCTGAATTTGCAGTCTCTGTGAAGGAAGAACATTAGGGTAGATGTTATCACAGACAGCTTAATGAGGTGTGTAGCTGTAGTTTTAAAAAAGGGACTGAGCTGCTTGTGCGTTTGAAAAAAACCCAATATAGTAACACAGAGTGAACTCTGATACATGAACATTGTGGTAAAAAGTTAGTGAAGAACACAAACATTGCAGTTGCCTCCTGCTGGGAACAAGAGCTCAGTAGGTCAAAAAGTGTTATCTGCTTGCATGGATATTAAAAGCACTTCAGATTAAATGATATGAGAAAAATACTTAAGAGGCTATTCTATCTCTGTTCTTCAGAGACATAAGCTAACTCCTCTTTGAGGCACAGAAGAAAGTGTTACGGACATGGGTATTATTTTTTTTTCATCTTTCCTTTGAAGCATAGTATTGACTGCTGTCAGTGTGACAGAACACCAGAATGGACCTCAGGTCTGATCCAACCAGGAAATAAGTTATATTTTCGTAGCAAAATTACAGTGATACATAGTACAGTGCTCCATTATACCAGTAAGCTCTTTGTTATACCAGTAAGTACTTTGTTTTGGTCATCCCACCTTTAAAGAAAAGCAGTCATCTTGTTAAATGCTAGGTCTGTGAAATTTTGTGCTGAGTTGGACAGTATTTCATTCACCAGGAGATAGCTTCAGAAGTCTAAAACTCACATGCAGGAGGTGAAGTTTTAAAAGAGTCTGGAAAACTCTGCATTACTGACAAGAGCAAGTTTTTGACTACCAGATTGGTCTTCTCAGGGTAAGGCACAGCAGAGTACGCAAAAAGTATTTTGACCTCTTAAGGTGAGAAGCATAAGGATGTACCAGGAAATACAAGGAGAACCAAGGGCAAGTATTACATTTAGAGGTTGCATAATGTTCTTAATATTTACAGTGAGTGGTTTAAACACATGAAAGTAGGAAATACAAACACTTTTGAAATGTATTTTTCCCCTTACAAATGCACAGAGTAGACAATGCTGCCTTTTCATAAGGTGATCAAATGACGCTGGGTTTTAAGTACTTTACTCTTGATTTGCCTTTTCAGTGCCAGATTACATCCCAAATCCTTTTTCCTGGAGCCATATTAATTTGGGAGCCATTATCACATCAGGCAGCACAACTTTGGTTTCTATTTTTTCCTCAATTTGCCTGTCTGGATTTGGGGTTTTTTTGCAAGCATGATTGTGCTGGAAAAAGCATAGTTATGGCAGTCTAATGGCGATATTCTCCTCCTTGCAGGCTATATCTCTACAGGAAGAGCCAAACTACATTTCCAGGGAGCACACCCAGTGCCTGGGCAGGGCCAGGCATTGTGCTGATATGTGTGTTATGGGGGCTGCTGAGATGACCATTTTGCAGTATGGACTCCCAGGCATAAAACTGAAGCCAATCACCTCACAAGGGCCCTTGGAGGCTCAGGCATTTCCCACTACAGATCTGAGGCTGGTTCCTGCAGAGCACCAAGATGACAGTGTCAGGTTCAGCCTGGAGCTACCAGTGTTGTGCAAGTCGGCTCTGGTCAGGAATTTGAAACACCTTGTGCTGTTTCTTCAAAGTTTTGCTTGCATTCAGTGGTCTGGCTGGGTGCTCAGGTGCTTTACCTCAAAGATTGTGCAAAACACTCTAGGGCCATATTGTGCAAAAAAATCTCATGCTTGGCTGTGCCCAAAGGAGGACAGTGGGACTTACTGGCTAGTGAGCACTTCCATTGAGGGGCACCACTAACAACTGTGCTTTGTGGTATGGATCTTGTACCCATCCAGTTCCTGAGACACTAGCCTGTATGCATTTAGTTGTTCTCTTTGTGGAGGGAAAATATGAAGAAACTTGTTTTCCCAAAGTCTTTTTATATGCATTTATCACTTTAATTTGCACATTGTATGCCTTCTCTAAAGCAGCTGTGTGATATGTTTCTTGAGCCTAGGTCATCATTTGTCAAGGAAACAAATCAAAGACTGACTAGATCCTCAGCTGATGAAAAACAGAACTTGAAGCTAGTCAGTTTTTGCTAGCTAAGGGCTTGACTCTTTCTTGCTCTTTAAGAGCTTACTTCTTTATTTTTCCTTGGGTTTAGTATTCCTTGTGATGAGAGGTAACTGTGAGGTAGAAGGACAAGAGGCATCCAACTGTTCTCACAAGTGACTCTTCCAAAATACCACTGAAGGAAGAGAAGAAGGAGGCATAAATAGTGTTTGTAAAGGATAGCAATAAAGCTTTGTCACCCAACTATTTGCTACTTTACTGTAATAGAACAAGGACTTCTAAATCTGCTACTGCTACAGAGTTTTGCTTCTCTAGCCATGAACACCTATAGTCTTGTCAGTGTAGCGTAAGACACTGGCTATTTTCTCAAGTATTCATAGGACAGTCACTGAGTACAGGATACTCATCATTACACTCAAAGCTGCCCCAACAAGCAGTGCCTAGTCCTTAGTGACTCTCCCTCAAAGCAACTGAATTCTGAGTGGCTGCTGTCCTTTTTGAAAAGAACATTTAATTGTTTAAAAATATAATAGCATCAACCTTTATTGTTTTTCAGTCTGTGCTCTGCACTTGCAGCAAAATGCTGTTTACAGCTGCCTATGTGGTTAACCCATGGGAGTAGAGGTAAAGAGCCACAACTGTGCCTCTGAGCACAGAAAGGAGTTAAACATACATTAACCGTATATTATCTGCTGAGAGCCTTAGAAGTTACAGTGAAGATGAATGGGCTCCAGTCAGGTAGTATCTTGCAATTAAACATCATTGCCTCTGAGTAAGCAAGACCACCCTTGGCACCCCAATTGCTAGTGTATATGGATACAACCCAGCACCACGCTGTAGTGTTATATATCTTCCTAGCACTGCCATGGGGCCTGGCTTATCTAGGAAACTTCAGAATACTTATGTCTAGATTTCTCTTTTTCTCATTGCACAACTTGTGTCATTTAGGCCTGGTACCTCACAAACTGTCCTAGTGTCCTATGACCAAACGAATGACTTTATTTTTTTCTCCTTTGGCACATAGTGGAAAGAAAAGGCTGACTGGCACATAGGCACACACTGTGGACCTTTGTGATGAGCTGCTGTGACCAGAGCAAGATGTGCCTCCATTATAGACCCCCATCACAGAGCCACTCCTGACTGTCTCATGCTTGTTGTTCCTGTTTGTAGAGTGTAAGGAGCCACCCTGTCACAGGTTGTGAGGGCCCCAGAGACAGAGCCCAGAACAGCCCTTGGCCCAGCCGATAGAACACCGATAATGATGGCAGAAAAGCCTTGAGTACTCCTGACTTTTGTGGGCTCATCTTTCCATGGAGACTAGTGTTTTTCATTTATGAAATCGTTCCTCCAAGCGATATTTCAGGCCTGAATATATTGCTACCTATGCTTTGTACCTTTTCTGCTGATCAGCAGAGGATTTTAATTTCTGAAATTTGTCATTGTCGCTCAATTCACTCAGACTACCACCAACTCTCTTGAAATCATAGAACTTGACCCCAAAGGCAGAAGATCCCTGTGGACTGGCCACTAATGCTCACAGAAGTGTTCCTGTAACAGAACTGACAGTACGAGGAGGGTCTGGATTTCACAGGTGAAAGCACAGCTTGCTAAATAGCACAGTGGCCTTGTGGCTGGGAAAGAGTGTTTCTTCACGGTGTGAAACACATGGTGAGGTGGGGGAAAATATGTATGTGATGCTGCATACTTGGAGGGGAAATGTTAGCTGAGTGGAGGGAATGGGGTGTGTGGGGAAGGGCCTTTGTGAAGTGCAATAGTAGGAAACAATTGTGTGCGAGGAGGTTCATGAGAGTGATGGGAGTGAAGGAAAGAGTGGGCTTTGCTGATGACTGCTTTGTGTGCTTAGTAGCGCTTTGGTTTGCAGAGGAGGAGAAATGTGGAGAAAACAGTGGTGTCGTAGGGCTCTTCTGAGGTAATAAGTAACCTGTGGTTTCAAGAGACTCATCTATCACTATGGGTGGCCATCTGAATGGTTAGAGTGAGAATATGCACACGAGTTCAGTTTCCTTCCCTTTCACTAGTGTCTGTAGCTTTTAAGCAGTGGCTTGGAGTAAGACCTTTCTGGTGAAGGATGGTGGAGACATCGGATACATTGACCCCAACCTATATACACTGCTTCCTTACCATTTGAGCTGTAGAGGGTAGTCTCTGGATCATGGGGGTTTCCAGGGGTTACATATCAACTTCTAAGAGGCTGCTGCGTCTCTTATCTGTAATTTTGAGCATTAGAGAGCAAGTAATTCAGGGAGTGAGTTTCAATAGCATTTGAATGCTTAACTAATCCCAATTTCTGCATCCTGTGATGATTTTTGAGTTCTCTGCAGTCTTTTAGGCTACAAACCTTCTGATTCTTCCAGAGGTACTTTGTGTGCTATAGTTGGTAGGGCTATGTTCTTCCTTTAGGACAGCTACACCTCATTGAATTTGGACAGTGGTCTGTCAATGTGATTTGCCTCCTTTAGAGACATCTATTTTACAGTTAATTATGTAGTATCCAGAGTATGGTTCAAAAGCCAAGTCTGGTACCAACAGTTTTTAAGTGCTACCTTAGGTCATCCTATCCCTGAAACTGCAGGCTAAAAAGCAAATAGCAAATTTAATTGCTGGTAACAACAATGTTTCTTTCCATTTCTTTACCAAGGAAGGTCCAAGCAAAAGTTAAGATGCCTGTGAGGTTTTATTTTGAAGTGAAAATACACAAATAATTTGTGCCTGGTTCAGGTTAAATCCAGTTACTTGCTAAGGAATGGCTTGTTCTTCCAAGGCTGTAGGCATGCATGTTTACCTGGCAACATATTCACTGGCATCTGCGGTGCCTGGTGCTCTGTGATATTTACCACATTGCAGACACGTTGCTCGTATCTGCACATCCTGTGAAAGCCAGCTTGTAAGCTGAAATTCTTCTGATTTCAGTCTGGTAGCTCAGCTGAAAGAAGTGGCTTTGCACTGAAAGGGACATTGAAAATCCATTCAGGGGGAGGTAAACTCAGGTGCACTTTTTAGGGACAGGTTTATATGATGCTGCCAGTTTTCACGTAGTGACTGCCATGATGACCCCTGTCTGTACCTGTGACCTTCTTTTTCACTAACTTTTCAGCCTCTGATTCCAAGTAGGTCTGTGACAAGCCATTCAGCTTTTACCTGTTTCTGAATGCAGACCTTTTCGAAACAGCAAAAAACTTTTCAAAGGATGATTATGTGGAAGAATGTGCGAGAGTTTTGCACCCCACTGGCATACAGAAGGAATGTGTGACAGCTCAGTAGCTAAGTAAATTGTGTGAAAGCAGGACTTCAGAGAGATACTGAGATGTTGGTACAGGCACTTGTAAGTCCTTATTTTTAGAGCACATTGCCAGGTTTGGGGGATAAGGGAGGGATTCAAAGTGAAGGTGAAGCACAACCTGCCAGATAATATAGTGCTTTCAGTTCCACTGATTTATTTATGCTGAGGATCTAGTACCTTCAGCTTCTGTTTCAGGTATAGTTAGTTATATAACAGTTATAGTTATGCTGTAAGTGGTTATTATTGTTGGCATGGAAGGCAAGGGAGCAGATGCAGGCTTTGTTTGCTCTGATTTTGAATTTAACTTTTGGCAACGGCAATTTTGTACCCATGATTGGTCATTTCCATCTATTTGATATAAAACCAGATAAATAAAAGTCTGTCAGCACAGAATTAGAAGGAATGGAGTCAAACCAGTGTATGAAAAGCCAAAGAGGATGAGATGAACTAGATACTAGATAGCCCCCCATCAATTAAGATATGACAGCATATTTCCCACCCTGTGATAGAAATAGATTGTTTGTTTGTCATATAAAGCATTGTTTTCTTCTCCCATGTAAGGCTAAGGTTGGATAGAAAACTGTGATTTAATTCTTTTGAGAGAAACCTTTCTCCTCTTAGCCCCCAGGTTCTGGTCAGGAAGCAGGAGAGCAGCAAAAGACTACGCAAAGAGAGAGCTAGAAAACTCATGTTCAGGTTGGATCTGGAGTCAGCGAAAGAGGATAAATTTAGGACCAATTGTGCTGTCATTTGTTTGCACTTCTTAGCTGAGGAAAAGGAATGGGGAAAAGAGTTAGTGTAATGAATATACAGTGGTTGTAGGACTAGCAGCAAGCTTTTTACAACTGTAGATGGCCTAAGTTGAATTTTGACCTGCTAAAATATTAGGCTAGTTGTCTATTCATCTGACTGCATCTTGGAAATACTTAACTAAATGGTATATTGGGATTTTACTGGAAAGGGAAGTGGTTATAATTTCTGTTTGTGGTAATATATTGTGTACTATGGGGAGGTAAAGGAAAGGCAGATAATTCACAATACGCTTTTGACTCATTAAGCCCTATTGAAACTCACAATGAACTGTCTCAATGTTGTGCTATCTTGAGAGTCTTGTAACAGATTTTTCCACATTCAGCCCTGTCATAGGCTTTTTGAGATATTGCTTATGGTCTGCATAAGATATATTTTGTGCACCTGTTTTTGCTCCCCCTACAAATGCTCAGCTGTGCATGTTTGGTCTCTCAAGCCTATTTCAATTCAAACTAATGACTTCAGGGAATATTACCTAGGCCCACAGAAGGGTTTATTGTATTTTAATCAAGTGACTTCAGTAACCAGAAAGAGAATAAGTATGGAACATAGATCCAATATAAGAATAGGTATACAAGGTAGTTACAGTCTTCTAGGAAATGTGCACTGGGAACTTTTTCTGGTTTTGGTAAAAAGCTATTTTTTGAAAGCCCCAATTTGAAAAATCCCTGAGAACACTCTCAAAATTAAACAGGATATACCTCTTATATTGAACAGCTTAACAGCCTGTAACAAAACACAATTCAGTCTTGTCCTTTGGGAAAATGGACAAGGACTATCTTAGAAACATCTAACTATCTAACTATCTTAGAAACATCTAACATTGCTGAGAATCTGACCCAGACTTGGTTTACCACCTCAGAGGCTCTTCCAAGACTAGAAATAAAAATTCTTTCATTTGCATTTGCTGACACTTAAAAAATGAGTTGAGTCAAGCAAATGCCAGATGGCAATGGCAGTTCCTGCAGATGAATAACAAAGCTCTTTAGGAGTGCTAAAAATAGTCACAAGCTATAATAATGAAGAGTCAACCCCTAATACCCCATCTGTAAATAAGCAAGATATTGACTAGTATGGTAGGTTTATATCTTCCATGTATTTTAAGCACTTTGGAAAGCAGAGGTAGCATGATTTAGGTGGTAGAACAACAAACTAGGAAGTGAGGACTTGACTTTCCAATCTCTGAGACATGGTTTATGTGACTTACAGTAAAGACAGCCACAGGTTTTTGGGATCTTACAGAGCAATGGAATTGTTTTCAATATTTACTAGTTTCAAAATGTAGTCAGATAAGACGGGTGGGACATTTTAAAATGCAATTCCACCACTAGATGGGGGGAGATAGTTATCTTGACAGTACTTTACAGTCCCCCTTATTAGAAAAAAAAAACACCTAAACAACAAAAATGCTTTACTGTAATATTGCTTCTACATCCTATAAACTGTTTTTAAGCACAGTTCATCTGACCCAGTGTGGGTGTCTGCAGTCTAAAGCAGGTCACTTGAACTCTGTAAAGGGGATCCTGAGTGGTTTCAGATGAAGGCATCTTCATTGTAGCTGTCAAAAGGTGGATGAAGTAAGCCCCACACCTTTTCTTCACTACTTGCAGGTGCTGTCTTTCATAATCTTCCTTTTTGGGAAAGCACATTTGTCTAACAGACTGAAGGATTAGGGGGGGCTTTCATCTGCCTTTGTAATCTGAAAGGTTTGGGAAAAGTCTGTTTGTTTCTCTTTCCCCATCTGTCTCCTCTAAAACAGAGTAATCTCAGGGGTCTACAGTTGCCTTTCCTCTATCATGGGGCCCACTGTGGCTGGGGCTCCTGCGCGATGCTGTCTCTGGATGAGACAGAACAAGAGATGCTTGTTCTGTCTCATCAGTGTCACATATGCTCCAGCTCTATGGTTATAGCTGAGGAAGATTTAGAGTAATTTCCACACCTACTCTCTTCTCCAAACAGCTTTCACTTTTGCTCAAGAAAATATACAAATGTTTGGGAGGGCTTAAAGATGGGTTTCTGGAGTCAGTGTTCAGGTTTGTAAGACTTACGCCTGTTACGATACCTAACCCGAGATGGAAATGTCCTCTCAGGTAGTTCTTCACTTTTAAACAGGTATTTCTGAAAGACTTAGGCCTTGGTTCAGTCCACACAGAAAACTAATAGCAAAACTCTTTTGAGTTTGACTGGTGATGGATGAGGTTCTGAATTCAGTCAACCAATCCGGATGGGTTTCTGTATTCAATTTTTCCAGCAAAAGTGCAAGCAATTACAGCTTAGTTGAAAGCTGTTACATTGTATAAAGCATAAAAGTGCTCCCAGTCTGCATCTTGCCGGGCTATCCAACTTGTCTACTTCCCTTATCGTTTGTTCATGCTAAATCAAATGGACACAAGTTATTGTGACCTTGCTGATTGTTTATCTTTGTCTCTTTTTCTACCTTCAGAAGGAGACTTACATGAGAACGGACACAATATACCTACCAAGAACTTCTAAATTTTGCAGAGGCTTCCTGCTTCCTTTCTAACACGTAAAAATGTGGGTTTACTTTAAACAGTTCATGGTGAGAAAATTGTCAGGGGTGCACACATTTGTCTTTAGATATTGTTTTGTGTTCAGTACTTTTTTTTTTCTTCAGAAGTGATTGGTCCTGTAGTCTTTTGCTGAAGGTCAATTTAATATCTGTGTCTGTGTATAGGCACACAAAAAACACACACAAAATGTTTTTTTGGCTCTGACCAAAGTGTTCTGCTTTGCAATAAATGGAACTTCAAAGTATAGCTCATTTGGAAGGATACACATATTTTAAAATTAAAGGAATAGATTGTTTTTTGTTTATAAAATATTTGTCTCTAATTGTCCTTTTAAAATAAAAAACATGAAATCTTTAATTTTGCAAGTTTCAAAACAAAATAGTTTCTGAGAACTGAAAAAAAAATCTTTTAATCTAAGTGAATTGTGTGATTTCACAAGTATTATTGCTTATCTTAAAGACTGAGGAAAATAAGTGCTGAAGAGAGTGGAAAAAAAAAAGAAGGAAGAAAGAAAAAACAAACCAGCAGCTCTTGCAATGCAATGAACAGTCTCATCAGACAAGCAATGTACAGATGTCACTGAAAAAGGTAAGGTAGTCAGTTCAGATACATATAAAGAGGGAATATTTCAGTTTCCAAGGCTGATAACCTTGACTTTTATTGCCATTATAATTGATTTTTTAATATAAGGTCCAGTTGAGAAGCTGGACATTTTTTCTATGATTAGAGGTCCAGCTGAGAAGCTTATAGGCTCTTTTCCATCCTCTTGAAAGAGGAATTCTGGCTGGATATCACAGAGGAGTAGTTTTCCATCACTTTTCAATTCTACGAAAGCTTAAAAAAACCCCATCCCTTTGACTGGGAAATACAAGTTCAGCAGGAACTGTGAAAGAAATATGCTGCAGTTTCATGATCACAAGGTTGTTTTTCTACCTCAGCTATAGTATAATAATACTTTAAAGCTTTCTGTTGCCTATCTCCCATCCAAGATAGAATTTCTCTTTGAGGCATAAATTCCTTTATTCTGCTAGGAAGGTTCTGAATGAGGAGAGAAAGCAGGATTTAGGAGCTGAGCTGATAACTAGGATAGCTATGTTCAGTCTCTTGGACTGTCAACTTCAGCAAGTCATTCCTTGGCTTTATGCCACCTATAAAATGGGATGAGAGATGCGTTCGCTTGCTGTTTGTCTCGCCTCTGTAGATTGTGGAACATATGGTGCATGAATTGCCTTTTCCTTGGTGCCAAGGACACCAGGGACCCAGATTGCAGTTGTGGCTTCCAAGGCAAGCCATAAACAATAACAGGAAATGAGGTATTTGTCTTGTCTTTGTTTTGGACAGACCTCGTTAAAAATGCCTTTCTGTTCCTCCACTTAGTCTAATTTCCAGCTAATTCCCAGCTAGGGGCTAGCCACTGAAAAGGTGAAAGGGTCAGTCTCAGTCTCCCTGCCAAGAGAAAGCTCCTTCTCACCTACCCCTACCCTCCTGACAAGGGGCTGCTGCTTTTTTTGCTGATACTGACCCTTGACTTGTGAACCAGCAAAGGCAGAGATACTTGATGGAGAAGAGAGGGGCCAGCCCATGGGTGTGGTGAGAGCAAAGAAATAGGATGCATAAAGCAGTGTGAGTGTTGGTACTGGAACAGATGTTGAGTAACGTGGGAACACAAGTAAGACGTACGAGAGTTTTATCTAGATGAGGAGAAGGGTTTGGATAAAGCATGTTAGTCCTGTACAGGGTGAATTAAGAGCTTTAGAGTCATGTAGCTTGTGCTGTGACTGGCAACATAGTAGTTTTACTGAAAATTTCCATAGGAAAACGCTGTCTTTGGATAAGAAACTGAAGTTTCCTTCAAGGAAAATCTACCTGAAAAATTTAAGATTAAATCAGCATTTTGAAGAGAAGCAATGAATTTCATTTAGCTTTGTCTTAAAATGCTTTTCTCTATTCCTTGTTTATGAATAAAACAAAACAAAAACCCCACACAATTCTGTTTTAAATTGAAATGGAACAAAAGTCATTATTTTACATCAAACCACAAGCTTAAGCGTGAAATGGGATTTGTTTCTTGGCTTAATAGTTGTGAATAAGGATTTTTTTCACATGAATTTAATCAGTGGAAAAAACCAAACATCTGGTATTTCAGCTCCTTTTTAACTATCTCTAAGTTTTAGAGTACTGTTTAGGCACATGTAATGTTTCTTGACAGTTAAGATTAAATGTTTTGTTGGGAATGAATAGCTGCAGTGCCACACACTTATGAGATGCTTCTTGGGTAATCGCGGCTTGCACAGTCTCTCTCCTGCTGAATTTGAAGGCATAAACAAGGTGCAGAGGGACCACCATGCAAACAGCACTGATAGGACACTGGGAAATGGGTGGCCTTTGAGTGGTACAGGAATCCTTTAGCTTTATTGTCACCTACCCTTATCTGCAGGGCCATTTGCTGGTGTAAGAGAAGCAGGCAGCAGCCCAAGTAAGTGGGTTGCTGTGGGTAGTAAGATTGCTGCCTGTGCCAAAGCCCTGCAAGGCCAGGCTGCTGCCAGAGAGGTGTGAGCCCTGGCGGACTGTGGCTTGCCCTTCCTTGGACCACAGCTTCCACCACCCTGCCATCAGCCATTCAGCTGGGTCTTCATGTCCCACAGCTCTTCATCCTGGGTTCTTCTCATCTCTCACCATGGCCAGGAGCAGCCTGTCCCTGGTCTCTCATCCTTTGGCATCCAACCTAACTCAGTGTATATGGACGTCAAGCCTTGGAGCTTGCTCTGCTTGGCTGCACAACAGACAGACTCTAAGAGTCTGCTTCTCACTGCGTTAGGCAGTGCTGAAGCATTCACCACCTGCAGCTGCTGATCAAAGAAGAGGGAGACTTTTCCGTGAAAATACGTCTCTGCAGATTAAACTGTGCACATTGCCTGAGTCAATCTGATTTTTTTAACAGACTGCCACAAATCTATGCATGTCTTGCTCTATTTAAAACAGTATCTTCAGCTTTCCTTTAAGAAGAAAGTCAAGCTGACAGTAAAAGTAATTCCTTATATGAATATACAGTTTGTATAAAATACATTGTTTGCTGTGTCAGATGAGAACAGAATTGTTTTTTTTCATTTACACTTTGTTTTTTGAGTTCTGGAATATCAGACAATCTGGAAGAGAGTGTTAGCCTAGTTGTCTCTGGATTGAAGCAATATACAAATGGTTCCATTTTTGGTGCACATCTAACATCAAAATAGGCGTCTTTGAGATGTCAGACTAATTATGGTCATAAGTTTTGAACTGCTACCCTCTCTTGACAAATGGCTTGTGTAATTGGAAGCAGAAGACTAACCCATGCACTCTAATCTTGTTAGGAGAAAAAAAAGTCATCTATCATCAAGTAAATTTCTCTTCTTGCCAAATGACTGTTGAAATGGGAGTTGTGTGCACTCTAGCATTTGCTGTGGACTCTATAGAAATGATAAGCCAAAGAAAATGCATTACTGTGATAACAGTATATATATAGAGAGACAGAGAGAGAGAGAGAGAAAGAGAGAGGAAGCTGTAAACCAAGCATCAGGAAAAAGGATTTAGAATTGAAAAAGTAAAGTAGGATCTGGAACTTTATATATATATATATATATATATGACTATCTGGTGTGTACTTGGAGCCTTTTCACTGGCATCCTTACTTCCCTGTCACTGGTAGTAATTTATTTTCTCTCTCAACCTACCCCAGATTGATGCAAAAGGAAGTTTATAGACCTCATGTGTCAGGAAATAACCAACCTTTAAGTGACATCTAAAATTGAAGACTTACTTTTTACAATTTCAATCCACTCATTCCTTCAAAGCTTTGCGTTTGCTGTAGTTTTGTTTCTTGTTTCTTGCTGTGGTAAGGTCTGATTGGCCTGGTATTTCTTGTTTCCTCTCTTCGAGCTATGTTATGGATGTGAGTTAAGTTTGAATCCCTTTTACCCAAGCTTCTCTCCCTGATGCTCTTTTTATCTCTGTATTAAGCTGAAGCCTGTCCACTTAAAGAAGTCCCTTTTGGAATTGAATGTAACAAGTGCTTTGGATGTCACAATTACTTTCTGTGTTTGAAAGCCATTCTAGAAGATGGCTTAAACTGAAGCAGACTGCTAATGAATTCCATACATTTCTGTTATTGTTCATAGTTGCATAAAAACAGTTGCCACATGGGGATCTGAGCCTTTTGCACGAGAAGGTGCATCTTCTCAATAATCAGGAGTAGCTCTGAGAGAGTCCTTTCTCCCTGACACATGTAAACTGTAATCTCTTCAATCAGATCTATAAATTTAAAGGCTGTCTTGAGGTGGTATTTTCATAATATATCATACTTTCTGGTCAAAAGCACTGGAAGGAATGGACCTTTGATGATGTTCCACTGAAATCTAACAGGAAAATTTCTGACTCAAGAAATTGAGTCATATGGTCAGTTCATATGGAACGGCTACTTTCCTCATACATGTTTGCTTTTCATACAAATTACACACGTGGTGCTGCTTCTGTCCCTGGTTGCATTTGGAAAAATAGCCTTTAAAAAAACAGTGAATATTGAGCCAAAAGCCAGGTCTAGAAGTGTGCTCAGGAATACAATTCATAATTGGTTTGTTTTTTTGGGGGGGGGTTAAAATCTTTTCCCCTGCCCCTCATGGCTGTAACAAAGGGATTTGGGGCAGCAGATTCCCGACCTCGCTTATTTATTTCTGTCTCTTGGAGCTCTAGCGGATAAGCTCTGGTAGATCATACTGCAGCAATTTGAAAAGTTACTTTCCCTTGCCATTCATTGTGCTGTCAGAGGGCTGGATTTCATGGTCACATAACAGTACCAGCAGATGGGTGTCTTTGTGTCTTGGCTACCCCAGCTTGGTCTACAAGTCTGGCCTATTAATGTGCGTTTCCAATGAACATGGGCCCGCACGGCTTTGCTAGGCTGGGAACTGCAGTGCCAACCAGACAGATGCACTGTTCTAAGCTGGTATAAAATTGGTGAGATGACAGCAAAAACAGAACAGGCCAACTCTGTTGCTCCTGTCTTGGGCTTGGTAGTCTTGAGCAGGCTGCAGGTGGGAAGGCAGGTTGCAGGCTGCAGGTGCTAGGCAGAGTTGTCTTGAATCTTTGCCTGTGCAGTTTCCTGTCAAAGGGGAAAATTTTCTGCTCAAGTGTACATGTTCCAAAATCTTCACTTTTAATACGAGTAGGGGCTAGAGATTTAAGGAAGAATCTTGGAAAATATTCATTAGAAAGTGAAAAACAATTACTTTAAAAGCAAACTAACGAGAAACTCAAGTGTTACTTGTGCGTTTTGCTGGTTCTGTTATAAAGCAAAAGATAGTTTGAAAAATGTTATCTTTAACTTGGATCATTGCCACGTATCTTTCTTCTACAATACTTAAAGTAGTATTGCTTAAGACTCAACTTAGTTCCCTCTATTCTGCTCCCCTGGTCCAAATTCTTTCTGACTTTGGGAAACAAGGTTTGATTTGTTACTTACACTGCAGTGTTAAAGTATCCTGTCCTTTCCCACAAAAAAAAAAAAAAATTTTTCTGAAAAGACTGTAATTTCCTAGTCTTTAGTCTTGTTTGTATTTCTCTGGAAATCAGAGGAGCATCCCTGGTGATTAAGGCCCAGAGTCTTCAAAGTTGTTTCTATGGTCTCTGTTCTATAACCTTATCTCTGAAGCCTCGTACATGCCCAGACATCCTTAAGTATATGCCTAACTTTTGCACAGCCTCAAAAAAGATATGGAGCTGGAGAACAGTGTGCTTAAGTAGTTTTGTTCTGGGAGTTCTGCAGTAGCACTGCTTTTGGCAGTCTCAGCTCATGTAAAGCTAAAGCTACCAGGAACCACTGACTGGTTTTGGCAAACCTGAAGGAGAGCAAATATATTTAAATTTACAGTTGGTAAGTTGTATGTTCAGCCCTAGGCATGTTCTTCACCAAGTCAAACATGAAGAACAGAACAAAGGGCTACTGATAGTCCATGCTCTGCTGGTTTCTCATGCTGCTGCTCTTTTTTTTCCTTTGCTTTTTTCCTTCCCATTAACAATTGTAGAAGAGATCCTTCCAGCTTCTCTGACCATCTCGTAATGGTTTCCTTAGAGAGGTTTCATTAATGCAATGGCTGCTTTTTACATACAGAGAAGGTTTTGATGATTTTAATATTTATTTAATATTTTACCTATTTTAATTATTTTATCTGTTCTTTCTTCCCTCTGTAGTGTTTCTCAAAGAAAGTAGCAAGCATAGTGCTTATTTGGTGAAACTGAATCCAGTGCCTGCTTTAGGGATGTGCTCACCCACTCAGTCTTGCTTTTGGCGCTACTGAGATAGATGAGTTCACATTTCATGTAGTGACATGCACCGTGACTGCTCTTCCAATAACCCTTCCAAACCATCCTTTCCCCCGGGTATTGTGTAGGGGTATGCAGTTTCAATAACAAATAACACTGGCACAGGACATGGGCTGCTGCAGGGTTTACTGCTTTAATACAGACAAACCAATTTGTGCATGGCTGAAGTCTGAGACAGAAGGTACCCAGCATCAGCAGTGACCAGCTTTTAGCCATTTAACCATTTTCTTTAGAGGGCCGGGTTTACCTTTGGCTCACACCTACTGCTCCTAGGACTGTGGATGTCTGTGCACTTCCCAGCTCACCAAGGGCCATGCTATCTTGCAGGGAGTTACATCACCTGATGTAATCTTGCCTTTTATGACAACTATTCCTGCAGCACAGAAGAATCTCTGCCTCTTGCTTAGATGAGACATACAACAGGTATGTCCTTATCACTTAGAGGCAAGGGGGAAGGCACATTGTACAAGGGTACATTGGGTGCCGGATACAATCAGGACATTGGGGCTCAATCCAGCCACAAGGTGGTCTGGAGAGCATGAGGGGAGCTAAGCACTCCTTTCTACCTTGTGCTTTGAGCAGAGCCTGTGAGAAGACTTGAGCTCACACTGTATTTATTTCTCCTCCTCCTTCCTTCTGGTTTGTCTGTTCTCTAACACCACACTGCTTCACGTAGAAAGCCAGACTGACCTGTGAACACACGGGGACTGATGAGGGCTGAGCAGCAAAGACTAAGAAAGGAGCTCAGGGCTTGGCTTTAAGATTTGTTTATATGTTTGCTTTTGCCTTGGGCAAAGCGCAGTGTGGGAAGAGTTAGATCTAAAAATAAGAAAGATGGGAACTTATGTGAAATGGGAATAACTAAAAAGAGGGTGTCAGGGAAAGCAGCAGAAATATATAGGACAGCAGCACTAGCTTGAAACAGAAGGTGTGGTAGGAAAACTAAGGTGAAAGCAATCATTAAAGTCTCCTCTTCCTACATCATCTTACACATAGTTCTACACAAGACTCACCTTGCGTTCACACAAAACACAACCTGTTCCTGTGGGGTTTTGTGTAGGTGTGGAGATCCATTCTCAGAGCTGCTTGCCACTTAGCTAGCTCTGCTTGAGGAAAGGGACAGTTGCCAGGAGACAACTAGGGACAGACAAAAAACCAATACTGGGTTGTAGCCATACTTGCATCATCTCAGCACCAGGAGAGGACAAGGTCAGCTCCTGCAAGAGAAAATGGGATCATTTCTCAAGAGATTGAAGAGATATGCTGGTCTCCAGGATAAGCCAGAGGTTTGGAAAACATAAAGTACCAAGTCAGCACTGTGACCTAGTGCTATTTTTTTTGACACCATTAAAATATCTGAAAATCACTGTGCAGTTGAGAAGCCCATTCAACTCCTTTGGGGAAAGTTAAACTGGAATGTCAGAAATGTGGAGGTCTTCACCAGCTAAATCTGTATTTAATGGTAGGCCTATTGTATACGTGCATGCTGTGGGCTGGATTACAGTTTCCAGGAGGCTGCTGTTCTCCTTTCTGGCAGTACACAGTGGTAAGAATCTCACTCTGTATATATGAATGCATGTAAAATGTATCTGTAGCTATTTATATAAAATGAGGAGGAGGTTGAAACCATGCTGGTTATTTCTGAAAACTCTTCTGAAACAAATCATCTGCATTTCTGTCTAGATAGTGTGTATATGTCTGTCTAATACACAATTTATTTAAAATTGTTCTTCAGAAATAACTAGTTCTAAAAACACTGCCCTCACTGAGGATGGAGCTGATGTCTTTTTTTGGAGCCATGACTTATCAAGGATTTTAGTTGCAATTTGGTTATGTCATCTGAGACAGGAAGTTCAGTTACTGAAAGTATATATATAAGGACAGGGAAAGAGAGGTACTTCAGTGATGTAAGGAATTTTGTTATATACTTGACAATATTTGTTTGAGTTTTCTTCATAAGTAACATAGTAGAACTTGGTGTTAAGGAACACTTAACAGCTGCTGAAATCTTCCTTTAAGTCATGGATTTCCATTTGGCTTGCCACTTTAGAAGCAAAAATGAAAGAAAAAGTGGCTAGCCACCTTATCTGGAGGCTATATGCATGTTTAGTGAGTGCAACAATGATCTAATGACAAAAGTCAATTTATCACTTTTTTGTGACTTTTTTTCCTTTTGAATTTTGAAACAAAAAAAAAATCAGTCACAAGCAGAGATAAAAACTATTAGTGAACAGCTTTGAAAAAACTTCCCTTGCTTAAAGCTGTGGTGTTCTTTTCCAAGCCAGTTCTCATTAAAATCTAGTCTGAGACACCACTGAATCAGGACAGCTTTATGACTGATTCACACAGAATCCCAATTCCACACACAGCATTAGATGTCTTTTTGGAAGTGTAATGAGCCAAAGCAAAGAACAATGGAGAATCACAGAATATGTTGAGTTGGAAGGGACCCAAAGGGATCATAAAGTCCAGCTCTTAGCTCTGCACAGGACCATCCCCAAGTCACACCATGTGCCTGAGAGCACTGTCCAAACGCTTCTTGAACTCTGTCAGGCTTGGTGCTGTGACCACTTCCCTGGGAAGCCTGTTGCAGTACGCAACAAAATCCACTGTCAGTCCATTGCAGTCAAACTAACTTTTAGCTTTCTTCCTATTGTCATACGTGTGTTTGTTCATCATAGTTTCTTTCATAGTTTAGGAAATCATTCCATTCTCTGATGTGGATGTAGATACAAAATTATATAAAAAATTACATGAAACTGGTATATGAATGGGCTGTAGTGGGTTCTTGCATAACATGTTAGAGGTCGGTCAGCAGCTCTTTTCTGGAGATGACTGAGACTTGATGTGTGTTTAGAGAATACACTAAACAGAAGGAAAGCGAATGTTTTATACTACTTGAACTACTTGTGTAGTACTTAGGATATTTTTAATTGGATGTATTGTTATATAAAGCAATAATAAAGACCAGAGCATGGCAGATTGGAGCTTTTCCCAAGACTCAGGAGTGACTTGGAATGAAGACTTTTGCTCTGTTCTTAGGTCTAACGCTTACTACTAGTTTAATAACAGAAGTGGCACTCAGCTTCTGTGTCATTTTACTCATTATATGATGATAGGTAAGATTTATCAATACCTAATTGCTGGAGTTATCTTAAGTCTTAACAGACGTTCATGATGCAGCCAGACACTCTCAGATAAGAAAGGGTATCAAAATGTAAAGTTTTTACAGCTAGGGGTAGTGAAAAGTAAATCTTATTGACCCTTGGTACATTACAAAATTGAGGAAAGAGAAGGTGGGAACAGAACTTTCTGTACAACTGAAAACATTTTTTCTATTGTGTGGAAAAGAAAGTTGAGACATTTTATTTGTTTATTTGAAACCTATTGCATCTTCTCTGGGACTTCAGATCTAGGGATTCTCTGTGCTCCTGTTAAGAATTTAAGAATAGCTGTTACCCCTTGGCATGGAGAGGGGATTTAGTAAACCATGATCGTGCCACCTTAAGCAAGGGTTCTTTGGGCTTTCAGTCTCCTAAGAAGGCCTGTGTACCCAGTTGCTTGTGAGCAATGCTGTTTCATCTGCTTCCCTCATGTCAGGGACCCCAAAGCTTCACAGTGTGAAGCTGTGGGTTTTCCAAGTGCACTGCTCCAAGAGAATGACAGAACACGTGGGCTCTCCTGGGGCCAGGCCACACACAGCTTGTGCATGATCTGCTGAGCCAGACTCATGGATGCTTTGAAGAATCACTGTTTTCCCTGCTGGCCCCATGGCAAGGGCAGCAGAGGCCCCAAGAAATCAGATTTCAGTCACAGTTATCATCACTTCTCCTCTCCTTACTCCAGCATGACCCACGGAGCTCCGAGGGCTGCATGGTCTCCCGTTAAGGTCTTGGGACATTCTCAGCTTGAAGGAGTTTTGTGGGAGCCTGTTGGAGTTCTCATGGAGTCTCTTGAGAGTCTGTTTGGCCGGTGGGAAGGAACTAGGTACAGAATCAAGACAAGCTGCTAGGAACTGCGACATTTCTATATTGAATATTTCTCTCAGGGGATCACAGTTTTCTTTGTTAGGAAAGATGTGTCAAGCTGTAATTACAGTTTTGGAATTGTGCAGTTTCGAGTCAGTGTGCAGGTGTCTGTAAGACAGACTGACTTCAAGACAGCTCTGCCAGTGCTCCCCAGCTCAGCATCAGCCCTTAGCATTTCTGTCTCCACCCTGAATTGTTGCTAGAGAACAGTTTCATGCAGCTACTGAATTTCAGTGCTCGTTAATCCTTTGTGCCTTTGTTTTGAAGAAGTCAGCCACAACATTTACTTCATAAGCCTTACAAATTCTTCATTGGCTTGGAGATGTTTAGGGTGAAAGATATCCAGGTGACTAAATTAACAGTAATAGAGATCTATTGTACCAGAACTCATAGCAGTTCATATCAAACTCATTTGGTTATAACAAAATTCTTTGATTTAGTGGACTCTGCTAAACAATTGGTAACATAAGGATATGAAGAAAAACAATGACTGACTTGAATTGAAAAGGAGAGAATAACAAGGTTATCTCAGCATTGATTACATAAATAAACAATTACATAAATAAATATGGAGAAGAGACTTATCTGCCTCTGACAAACAGCTGAAAGGAATATTTCAAATAAGACCTCTCTTTCTATTCAGCAGAAAGAGTCTTATTTACATTGTTAGCTTGGCCTCTCCCTGATGTCTGGTTCCGAAGGGAGAGACCATTATGTTTGCAGTCCCCTGAGCTCATCTGGAAAGTGCATGACACTCACAAGGCAAGCACAGGTCCAACCTTGCTTATGCTATCCTGCAAAATGGATAAGGATTGTGAAGATTGCTATACAATCACTCTTAGCATCTTTACTGTTACAGCCCTTGGCTGCTTTTCCTGTTCTTCCTGCTTCACCGATTGGTGACCACAGAGACTATCCCTATGTGAAAAGTAATCTGATTCTATCACTGAATATGATGGTCTTGAGATGATCTAGACTGAGAAGCCTAGAACCTGATGTCCTCTCCCTAGAGAGCAGTTTCAGCCCAAACATCTTCAAGACTAGTCTTTCCTCTCAGGATTTGCTTCAGCTTTAATCGGTACCAGCAGAGTACCAAGCAAGAAGGCAGGTTAATCTGGATTCCTGCTACCTGAACTGTGGCTTATGCAAATGCTCAGAGGGCTTTATGAATTGTAGAAAAGGCTGAGCAATCACCATCTCAGTTCATCCAGAGAGTGATTGTGTAGAGAGGTCAGTTTCTTCTTGAAACCTTTTAATTTAAAATCTGTTAAACAAGTGTTTTCAGAATGAAGAACAGAAAGAGATTTAACAGTTTTAGTTAAACCTGTGAGTTTAAACAGCAGGAATATGTTCATTAGCTAAGTTGGAAGTTAGCAGGGCATCTGTCTTACACCAAAGAATCTGGCCTACAGTAAGGAGAGACATTCCTTTGCCTGTCTGGAATGGGTTTATAACTGAGTTACAGTTAACTCTGTTACTCTAGCTGATTTGATCTGAGGCCAGGGAAGAGAGATGGAGTAGCTCACATAAAAACACAATCTCATGTAGTATTATTTCATTCCTGGCAGTTCTTTTCCTTCTTGTCTTACCTAGCTGTATGTAGAGGACCACTGACTCTTCTCCAATTGTATCGTCTTGCATTTGGAGACTTGGAAGGATGACTCTGGATGAAGGATATAGGAGTCTTGTCCAATAGTGGTTGCCTGTAACCCCCAGAAGCAGAAAGACAGTCATTCATACAGTGCTGAATAAATCCACAAGAGAACTTGGCAGAGAAAAGGAGCTTAAGGTTAGTTGATCTGAACAATCTCAAACTAACACTGTCTGTTCCCTCCCTCCCCTGATCAGATCTGAATCAACTCTGCTGAAGCCTGGAAGTGCTTTCCAGTAATCCACCTTAGCAACAGCAAAAAGAATTCCCATAGGAGTAATCAGCTAAAGCAACTGTGATTTTTGGCCAGTTAAAATTATTGGGCCAAATTCTGCAGGTCCTCCATCTATATTCTGCTAAATTACTACTGGCATCAAAAGGAACAATTTTGCTTGAGTAAAAAGGATAGTGATTGTATGGTGCTGCTGAATTGAGTGAGTGTGTCTGGATCTGTTTACTATTTCACTGTAAGAGAACCAGCAACACTTGTCTGCCACATGAATGAGCAAGAAGCCATGACTTGTGTTTGCCAAGTAAGAAATCACACCAAGGCAGAAGGACTTTATTGTGCCCCAGAATCATAGCTGAACTGAAAGATAAGAATTAGAGAAATAAATAGAACTGCGTGATTTGTCTGCAGTTTTAAAAGAAGGTCCTGGCAGCATTTTTAAAGAATGCTAGGAGACTTGGAAGATGTGTGTTTTTGCTTGTGTTCATCGTACTCTAGAAAGCTCTCTCCAGTCTCTCTCCTCCCTCAGTGCTGCCTGTGAGGACTGCTCTGGTTAAGAGGAGTAAGTCCCAGATGGTGGCAGATTGGTGGTATAGCCTGGCAGAAAGGGAGGCTTCATGGAGCCCCTAGAATGAGCCTTGCTTACTCCAGCAGAATTACAGGATAGGGCTTCTTTTGTTTATTGTGAAACAGTGAGGGTAGGTAGGGACTATGTCCATGGGAAATTTATTCTGAAATAATAGAAGAGAGAGGGGGAAAACTTGCTACAGCATAAGGCTCCATAAACTGTAGTTATGCTTACTCCAAGTGTCTTTAGCTGATGGTAGGCTTAGACAACAGTAGGACAGACTTCCCATCGCTGTTCTATATATGAAAGGAGCTTGGATTCCCCAGAGATTCTTAGTACATTTAGCAGATTTTTCAAAGTTGTAAGGAAAAAATTGTATCTTAGTTGCTTTGGTAAATATAGTCTTTTAATTGACTCCTAGAATTACAATCATCCTAGATTTAAGGGTAGACTTTTTTCCTTTGTTTACTGAGTTCTCAAAGGGATGAGCTAATTATATTACAGCAAATTCAAAGCAGCTGTGTGTATGCCCTGTGTAGCTCTTAAACATTTGCTGAAAGGTATAACAGGTGGTAGCTGATCATAAATAATCCCTTACTCTATTAAGTTACGTTTCAAACTTGCAGCTAAGTTGTCCTCTGTCTCCTCTCCCTCCTCTTCTATGAAGATGGTGTCTGTGGGTTTTTTGGAGGGCAGTGCCTGGTGGGCCTCAGGACATTGTGCTGAACACTGAAGCAAGTAAGATAATTTCCACAGTTGTTATCTGAGTAAAAATGAGGTTTTGTTGGACCTTCCCCCCAACCACCCTCGTGGCTTTGTTCATTGTGTATTTTCCCCTGTTCTGTATTTTCCCCTCCATTAGCCCCCTTTTGCCAGCCCACCACTGTGTCATATGTGTAAATGTCAAGTGGCTTTAAAAATGAATCAGAACATGATTTCTGTTACCCTCAGGTGTCTGCCTCCATCTCTGTACTTGCCCTCTAAAATGCTTTCTGTAATTACTTGTTATGGGCTAAGTTGGATTAATTTAGTAACAAATAAATGTAAAGTGAATTACTGGAACTTATTCAGTTCCTCAGCCAGATTTCAAACTTCTCACATATTTTTCCTTAGTTGTAACAACTAATATGTTTAGTACCTCATCCCACACCATATTAGCATCAATGCCAGGATTTGTGAGGGTTTCCAAGAGTACTCATTTCTCATTTGTTCTCAAACTAGGCCAAAATACGAACTTTATAAAAACAAATTTACTTCATTTTCCAGGAAATTAGTATTTGTTATTTATTTCATTTTCAAGCTTTTAAAGACATTTTATATTAAAGGTTATATTATCTATAAAAATGTTATATTAAAGTATAAAATACAATGAAAATCAATAATAATTTTAAATTTAAATGTGAAATGCAAATATAAACAGATGAAACAGCTAAACCTTTCAAGATTTTTGTGGGATTTCCTATTTATGTTTTCAACCCCATAGATTGCCAAGGTGGGCATGAATTTGCAAAATGTTTTGGTGTACCTGAGACTTCTTTTTTTAATTTCATCAAAATATCAGCCACCAAATGTCATCTTCAGTTATATGAGCTGGCTTCTTTACTGGAGTGAAATAATACAATGGTGTGGCTTTAAGGAGCTGGTTTGGCTTGTTCAGTGAGCATGGATTTACTCAAAGGGCTCTGGAGGCTCAGAGAACTCAGACTCCATCTTTCCACCTAATTAGCAATGGGCAGTATGATACATACATTCCCCTAGCACATGACATAGTTACAGTTCTGTGGCTATTAACCTCTTATAGTATCTAATTCCCAGAAAATACAAGCAGAGATGCAGGGTTGAGTGGAACCCTTGTTTGTTCAGAGATTTTCCTGCTGCCTAGTTGTAGTGGATTGGTTAGAAATGCGAGGACATATGAACATGGCTAAGGCTATGGATGAGCTGCTAAAGTATAAGACGCAGTCTGACTAGGCCCATGAGAAAGTCTGAGATAGCAGGGCCGTGAGAAAGCAGCAGCGTCCTTGGGTATCCTAAATTGAGCTGAGAAACAGGAGCTAGGCATTACCAAAACAAAGGCACTTAACGAGCCACCTGTGTAAACAATGGGAAGCAGTTAAGATGATATCACCACCTAACCGAGTACCAATAATGAGCCTGATTTCTGTAATATTCATGAACCTATTATAGAGTGTATATTAAGCTACTGTCAATCTACAATAAACGAAGTTCCTGGATTCTCACATTGAGGTGTCTAGAGCTTTCCGTCGCGACGTTACCTAGTGATTAACAGTTCGAGTAGTTTGAGGTGCAGATGGTGAATTTGCTGTTTCTTGCTGTATTTGGTGCCATGTTTAGTCACTTGCTGTAGATTTGTACTGATGCTGATGAATGGGTTTGGGAGTGACTGTTGCTCTTGAGAGTGCAACTGGGAGACTGGTTGGGAGTACTGCTTTAGAAATGGACATGGCCTTTTGGGTTGGCTTGGGAGAGACCATGGCCCTGAGAATAAATTTGAGGAAGCATTTGTGGCTGGCCCAGACGGTGGACTTGGGTCTTAATGGATCGTTATGAATGCATTTGGAAGATGATGTGTTCTTGGGAGAAGCATCAGGAGTGGGCATGGTCTTTGGAAAAAATACAGTCTTTGGTGCGTTTGTCTTGCCTTTTGCACGTATTAGGACTGGCATATACAGCTCTGCTGGAAGGTCTTTTTTTGACCTTTCATCTGATATTTCCATGCACCTTGCTTCCACTGGAGGTCAGTCCCCATATAGATCTTGTGGTGTGCTGTGGTAAGGAAACCACAGGAGTGAAGCCAGGGAGCCATTACACTTCTGGTTTCTAACCCAAGATTTGCTGTAAATATTACAACAAGACCTTTTAAATTAATTTGTCGTCACATATTCCATACAAAATCAGACAGCAATATTACTGTTCATACATTGTGCATGGGTGTAATTATATATAGTATGAGTATTTATAATAAGAGTGATGCACAATATGTGAACAGCTGGTGTTGTTGCATGCAACTGTGAACTACTCTGGTATGTCTCCTATACAGCAAATAGCTGGGGAACAGCTGGAGGAAGAGTTACTAATCTGAAAGATAAAAGTACCTGGCAAAAAGCATCATCTGTGCTTAGAAAAGAGGTACGTTTGTAGAGCAGGACTAAGTACTGCTAATGGGGACAGCTCAGCGTGTTTTCCAAGGACAGACCAATGTTTACATAGGATGAAAACTGTGCTCCCTTTTTCTCCAAGCGTATAAACTGCAGCGGTTTTGAGTGCCAACTTCCAGGATTGTACATAACCTATAACTTCTGCATGCACAGCAGTTCAGCTCTAAAAAGGAAGGTTAATTTGTCTTAAGGTAGGCATCCAAAAATAGAAGCCACCCCCTCTTCCCTCTGCTATGCACTTTTGAAAAGAATGAACTGTAACTGTCGGAAGGCCAACAGCTTGGTCCTGACTGCTGGTGAAGTAATGGTGCTCCCAGTCATCATTGCTCTCTTCCCATACAAGTGTATTCTGCAGAGAGAATGCACTATGATGGAGATGATATCTTGGCAGCTCTTACCAAGAAGCTCATAGTATCTGTGAGCATGTTCTCAACTCATCCTGCCAAAATCAGCCTTCTAAGAGAAACTGGGAAACGCCATGAGCACCAGGATCCACATTTATAACTTCATTTATCCCCTTTTTTCCTCCTGTAGTTCACTTTTCTGATCTTATTTTTGCCTTTTCACCCTATATCTGCCTCCCACATTCCGTTGACACTCACTATTGTTCCTGCCTGTTGTTCTCTCTCCATTTCTTCTTTTCATGACAGGACCAATCCATCTCCCCTCTTTTTGCTCCTTGCAATTATCTCCCCTCTTGAAAGGTACTGCTGCCTGCTGTGCCTCTAACACTGGCTCTCTATAAAAAACAAACTTGCCTCCAACAGCAAATTCCTTGATAAGTATCCTTACAACATAGTCTCCCAACCATACTTTTTGTCTGTTTTTCACTTAGTTTTTGGCAAAATCTCTCTTATTTAGCATGTTAGTCAACAGAACTATTAGCTACCTTGGTTACTCTTCTTAGCCTTGTCACCTCTGCATAGCCCTTGTACTTAAAAACAAAAAATCCCAGAGTATTTTTTTACAGACATTCTTCTGCATGTCTCTCTCCTCACATGGGAATGTTTTATAGCAAATTACCCCTCCCAGAAAACAGAAGTATTTGGCTCTGAAAATCTAATAGCAATGCTGCAAATGAGAAAGATAAAATATAGAATTTCTCTTCAGGAAACATTGTGAATACTGGGCAACAGTGATCTTAAGGTGTTAAATGTACAAAGTCAGGAATAAGACTTCATTAAATAAATCACTTGTACCCATTTGTCTTAAAAGCTGGTTTTGTTTCCAGTATCCTCACAACTACAAGGTATTTAGCAAGCTAAGAACCCAACAAAAAGATAAGATACACTGTCAGGGGGCTGACTGATAAATGAGGATACTAGAAGATTAGGTCTATATAGATTAGAAAAAGACAAAGAAGAGGTGAAATACAAGTATACAAAACAAAAAGGGAAAGACTATATCTACAACTGACTTGGGAATCTTCACAGAACATCATTAACCCATGCAGCTCATTGCCATAAGGTATCAATGAGATTAAATACATTATATATATGGCTTCAAGATTTTGCAGTTACAGGAAAGCAAATAGATTTCTAAGGCACAGAAACTCTCCTGACATTAAGTTGGAAGGCCACCATTAGGATGAATCTTTCATTAGGCAAGCTATGCTGTAATTGCCTTCAACAACATTTCTTATGGTTTGATCAGATGAATCAGCTCTGTTTGAGAATTAATTCTAAACTCATCAGACTGCGAGTGCAATGTGGTTGGGAATTCCTGTCTTCCTATTGGCCTGAAAATTTGCACCTCACTTTGAGCACGGTGAAGATATGAAGCTGACAGATGACCAGAATATCTGTGGCATGAGTTTCATTGCTGGTGGCTTCTTGTGCTAAGGTAGAAAAAAAGTGATTTACACGAGCCTCCTTTCATGGAGTTTATGTACTGTTGTTCAGTTGTCAGCAATGGGTACATATGTAGAAAACTTAAATTCTGGTGACAGAGAACTATGTCTTTCTTGTCCATTATCTGTTAGTAGCCCCCATGTGAAAGCATTTCCTGTTTAAACACTGTTGTGGCTGAAGTTCTCTGAAATAAGTTTTATTTTAGCCTGTTCCAATTTAGCTACTTTTCTGTTGTACTGTGCTGTCTACATTTTGAACATGGTATGTAAAGAGCCCCACAGAAGCACAGAATGACACTTTCTGACCAACAGACCACTGACAAGGGGATGATGTTTCAAAAGAAAGCCTTGTTTTGTTAATGGAAACAGGAATGAGGTGCCCCAATCTCAATGGCTGTGTATGCCAGTGGCTTCTTTCACTGATATCTTTAGGAGCAGCTCTAGCATGTCCCTTCTGTGGAGTGGAGCTTGTCAAAAAGCTTAATGCTTCCTCCTGACCTCCAGGGAGCCCTGGGTGATACCAGAGAGTCTTGGCCTGGCTGAAAGAAAGCGCAGAAAACACGCCCTCCCCTGCAGAACGGAACCATCACCACAAATCACCTTGTGAATCCTGCTCTTGAGTAGGGGCTCTGCTAGGCAGCCACAGGGAAGTCTGTGGGGCTTCAAAGCAAAACACATTTTAAGAGTTTGCAAATATGTTCATGTAATTCCAGAATGTCAGCTGGAGGCCTGAGATGTCTTAAATGGTTTTTGTGGTAGAAAATCCCACCCGGCTATAGTTCTGCTAAAATCTTTAGCTGTAACCACAAAGCTTCTTTCCAGATTTTCTCTGAGTGATAACTGTTTCTTATGTCTCTAGTTTAAAAGACTGCATTTAGACATTCGTGTACCTTTCACTCACTATAAGTAGTCATGATAGGGAGGAATCAACCAATTTGAGTTGAAAGAGTGAAGTTAACCCTAGCTATTTTAAACATTAAATCTGAGCCCATAAAACATATGCCTTAGAGTAAGCTTTTTACAATCATGTAACTGATCGTATCCAGTAAGTAATGATCACTTTATTTTTTTCTAGCATAATAAAAATACAGAAATGGATATCTGCAATATTGTTCCAATTTAACTGCTTAACACATTTGGTATCATTACAACAGGTTCCCCTGAGCAGACAAGGTCTCCCTCATGAGAGATAATAATGCTAGAAGGCCTTAATAAAGCAAATGTGAACTGGACAGCACCTCATGAAAAGGAGCTCAAGGATAGTACCAGGTGATTTGGAGGTAGATTGGAGCCCTAAAAGTCATTTTCTTCTCACACTGCACAGAGAGGCACAAGGCAATTATCACTTGGGAGTTTTTGTGAGTCAGTGTTGTCCCACTGGGGAATACCAGGGTAACTTGCTAATGCTTTCAGAGCAGTTGGGCATGTTAGAGCTGGCAACATGGTGGACATTAGACAGCAGATGGTAGGAAAGAAGCAGGTATTTTCCTCACTGAAAAGCCTATAAAATCCTTGTCTTGCACATGTATTCACATGTGTGTATTCACGTTTTTGTGCACCCTTGCAGTCACTTTCTTTGATACCAATCTTTCAGAGAGACTTCAAGTCCTAGTGCTTAGTCTTACAACAAATCCTTCTTCACCTAACGATTGTTGAGGAAACTGTAACCTCAGAGTGGAACTAAAAAGCTCAGAAACCCAGGGGGAACAAAAAGAAGTTATCAGATTTGTTTCAGGTGTTATGGTTTCTAAATAGCTTTTGAGATATTTTTTTCTTCACTTTTTAAGGGCTCAATGCAAGAAATATTCCATATAATACATAATAATCTGCCCAAATCAAGTAACAACCACTGCACAAGAATGAACAATGAATCATTAGTAGAGCAGGGCATGAGCTTGTATTTTTGGAGTCCTTTTCTTCTGCCTTGGTGACAGGACTAGCCTCTTTCTTTGCATAACAAACATGTAATAATTTGGTCTAGACTCTTTTATTCTAAGCCACAGACAGACAGGTAGGAAAAAAAATTCCAGGAAAGAGCCTACTGTGCAACCCCATTTTTCTGTGCTCTCTTTAGAGGAACAGATTAGGGGTAATAAGCAGGCCTTGAACAAGAACAGGCTCTGGAAATATCTTAAATAAGCCTCACAAAGTTAGAAGGTTCATTTATATTACAACCCCATGCTTGGTTTTGGGATAGTTATTTACTGTTTCATACAACAGTAAATGGGAGAGAAGGTAAACCATGACATGACAGTAGAATATTTTTTAAATCTTCTGGGCAGCACCTGTAGGAGTTTTCTTTGTAAGTCTGTTCCTTTCTTCTGAAATCTTCTAACCAAACTACAATTTGTGGGTGGATAGCATGGAGTGGGTGGTAAATAGCAGACAAAAAATAGCTCTCAATTTGAGAAAGTGCAGGGCCATTGTGGCCTGCAATAAGGGGCGTGAACTGTGATGAAGATGAACAATTATAAAGTATTAATTGCTATGTGATGGTTAATTAATATATCCTCAGATTGTGATAGTCTTAATTAAAAAAATGAATTATATTAACTTCAGTAAGATTAATTTCAAGATATGATACTATTGAGTAAGTGCATAGGCATTAGAATTCTGCCCATGAAAAGCATGTTATTTAATTCTAGTCCTGGATAAATTTGATCCATGGAAATTGATGATATTCATCTGAGAGAGCTTACCATGAAAATGCTTTTATAGGGGACCTGATTTTGTAGCCTACTAATAGTCTGATGAAGCTGAAGGGAACAGAAGTGTTTCTGTTGTCTGTAATATGAGGGTCTGGGGCCTTGAGGTCAGCAATTCAAAATTAATGAACACAGTTTATATATATACATTGCCATACTCCAGTAACATCTTACTCTCGACATTTCTTTCTACCTGTAAAGCTCTCCTTACAAAGTTTGTAGCAACATCTATTTTTTTTCCTAGTGTTGTTTATACCAAGAACTTCAGTAAGGAAGCATCACTCCATAAAATGGAATCTCAGTAGCCTGCCTTGGCTCTGTTCTGTAGTGTAACACATAGAGTCATCCTTCTTTTCCCTGCCTGAGCAATGGCACTACTTAAAATCCTGTCTTGGACAATGGAAGCTAAATGTATTTCCCTACACAGGACTGAACTCTGACAAAATGTGAGCCACAGGAGGCAGATTCTATCTGCCACTCAACCAAAGCAGGGAAGTGTAAAGATTAGCTTTTAGAGTGCTCTTATTTATGTGGCATAGTTTGGAAGTGCTGTGATTCCATGAGTATCACTCAGAGGTTATTTGTGACAAGAAGCCCATAAATTGGCCACAGTGCAGGCTACATCCATGTGGTAGTATGAGAAGAAGTTTACTGCAGGAGCGCATCTGCCTCTACCTCTCCTGCACCCCTCAAGCTCCTCAAATGCCGTTTCTTTTCTCTCACTGCCCAGAGCTCTTCCATGCCTGCTTGTGATAATGTGGGTGTCATCCTAGCAGGGTATGAAGTTTGTTTTTTAAGTACCTGAACTTTTGAAGAGGTATTGTCTGAAGTACGGGTTTTACAGCTCTCATATGGTGTAGAAAGCTCAGAATCAGATTGTTTTTCAGCAATCTGAGTCATGAGTTGGCAGTAGTGTCAGCTCGAACTAACTTGCCCCTCAGTTCTCAGATTTGTGCTGTCATCTTGGTATCCATTTCAACGGTATCTGCCTTCATTACATACAAGAGGCAAATGTACCACTTGATTCAGGTTCATAGTAGCTTTATTAAAATTCAAACCCTTCTGTTTGCAGCATGTATCAGTTTTAAACAGGTAAGACATTTATATGTATTCCTACAAGTTTGTGAAATACAGATTCCAGATATGGTTTGTTCTTACTTGAGAAAAGCAAAGGGAAAAGCAAACCAGTTGTTTCAGGTTTGTCTAACATGAGGATGAAACTGAAGTAACTTCACAGATGTCAATGGGTCGAATAAGTCTTCCCTAGGACAAGACTGAACAGGCTTATATTCCTAGAGTTACACTGAGCTACTCCTCATCATCCCTTGATGAGAGTATCCCTACATCATTGTAAACTGAGCTAATGCTGCAATATTGTATACAAAAATAGAAGGCCCAAGAATCTTCTTCTCAATATTGCACTGATCAGGTGATAGCCTGAACCATGAAATGAATTCGCTTATAGATTATATAGATATGACTAAACATTAAATTATATAGCACGTTCTTAAAACCAGCACTCAATGAAGAACATTCTGATCTCCATCAGGATGGAGGTCTACACTCTTCCAGCTCTATGAGAGGTCAACTTCTTCCCTCTAGTATGTCAAATTATCTGTCATTCACCCTTAAATGCCAGGCTGGTTAAGACAACAAGGATGAAAATGTACATTCAGTTGTAAATAAATATTAGCAAGCATTTCAGAAAACAAACAGTGTAACTGAGTTCAGTCATAAAATGAAGAAATCAGCAGAGATTCAACCAGTGATGAACAGATTCTGTGAGTTTGTGTTTGTTCACAGATTTTATTGTCACTTAATAAATACGAAATAAAAGCAGATACTAAGGTTCTCTTCCCTGTTATCTGCAGCACTGATGATGATTCCAGCTGGTTGGCCTTAGATGCTTATCTAGGACAGGATTATTTGCGTTTGGCAGTAAGTTTTTCTTTTATCTTCTTCATAGCAGTCTGCACCCATTTCTGGTCAGCACTTACGCAGATCTTGATACCATTTCTAGTGATAAAGCTATAGGAAGAAAGAAAGCAAACCAGGCAGCCATTAAATTCCAGTCTCTAAACCCAGATTTGCTGTTCTTGGTTTTCATGCAGAACATGGCGAAAAATGTGGTTAAACAATTTCAAATGCTGGAGTTTGTAAATGTTAGCTGGAGTAACAGAAGCAAGCAATGTTAGTTCCCTATTCATGGCATGGGTATATGTGGAACATACATGGTCATGTGCAGTAAGGAAGCATCACTCCATAAAATGGAATCTCAGTTGCCTGCCTTGGCTCTGTTCTGTAGTGTAACACATACAGTATATAACACATACAGTATATAACTGATATTAAAAGAAGGAGCATACCTACTGTTCTGAGATTTTAGATTAAATCATGATGAACATTAACGTCCTGGGATTTGATAAAAATGCATGCTAGTGAGCTCAAAAGACCAAGCACAGCTCCTAGCAAGAGTCAGAGTTACCCCATATTCTTTCACATGATCTTTCCCTGTGGCTCAATTCAGTGCACTGCTCCACCCTTGCTGAGATTTTTCCCCACTTGCTGATCACCAAAGAGCTGACTGTTCAGTGAGCTTTCTGCCCATATTCATGAACAGCAGACACCTCTCAGCTCTCTGAGGCCCACTCATGTCCCACTCAGGCCCCACTCCCTCAGCTGTCAGGTGAGTCCTTCATGAGAGAACTGGAAGGGTGACCTGAACTCGGCAGATTTAGTGAGTTGGGCCATGATGTCCCTTCCCTTTTCTTTGGTAACATGTTTGCATAGGCAAGTCTGAAGGTAAACTGTGCACTAGATACTTACATTACAGCATTTGCTTGAGTGTGCTTTTCGTAGCCTACAAGATTTCGGATGCTCAGTTGTTTTGTATGCAGATTTACACAAGTGGCTTTGAGCATGGACTGACTTCCAGCACTTCCTAGAAGGGAAAAAGTAGATAAATGAAAAGGGGAATAAATACTATATTTATATTTAGCTATAATTACTTAATAAATTGTGAAATCAAGATGTCCAATTATGGTAAGAATGTGAGAGTCTTATGATTTACAGCCACAATACCACTTATACAAGAGAACTTGAGCTATTTTTCGTGATGCATCCTGCCATCTGTAAAGTGTTATTGTTCTTTCAGTCAAGATATTAATCTTCACCTGTTAATCTGAACAATGGTGTAATAATTCTGCCCCTAGGAAGTGACTGCTTCCATAGCAGAAAAGGTATTTGGTATCATTCATATTTGAGTTTGTGTCATCTGCAAATAAGTGTCCATATGGAGCAGTGCTTAGAACTGGCACCTTTACTGGATAGATTTCTATATGGCATCCAAACTAGTAATTCCCCCTACTTTCCAAGTGAAGACAGGAAAGCAAGGCTAGTTCTCTCACAGTGGACATCCAAAAGTAGTGTTAAAAAAAATTGTTGAAAGAAAAGGAGGTATATCTGCCAGAAGAACTAAGTACCTACATCCTTGCTATAAGTCTGGTTTCATAGTCAATGGAGTGCTACTTAATCCTTGCTTTCCCCCAAAGTTTCCATACAATTGAGGGAAATGTACTGGTGATTAATAAAGAGAATCATGACATTGGCGTAAAATTTTCTGGGTAGTTGGTATCTTACATAATGATAACTCAAAATTGGAGCTCATTTAAATGAGATGGAGTATATGGATACATATATCTGTAAGTCTCTGCTTGCTAGTTTGGGGTTTTCTCTCACTCGTGAAAGAGAGGTTTGGGAAGTGTAAGGTAGAAAACCCTTTCAGAAGAGCTATTATGAGGAGATTAGGGTTTATTTCACTTAAGAAAGCTGTCCTGCCTGAAAAGAGGGGTATCTTTCCGAGAGACAGTTTTAGATATTTTCTCCTCCTGCAGTGCAGAGAAGCTCTGCCTGGTATGAGAAAAGATAAGTTCTTGTGGACTCGTTTGGAGGCCCCCACAGTGAAGGGGGGTGGAGGCTGAGACAATAAAAACCCTGAGAAGAACAGAGGGTGTGGTATGTCTTTTCCTAGGCCAGCTGCAGTTTGTGTTCTTGACTTTGGAAATAAATTCTCCTAAATCCTTCCACTGCTTGGTATTTTGGTGGTACTTTAGCACATTTGACCTTACAGGAAGGCATGAGGCGGGACAAACAGAACACTGCTGCACTCTGAGGTTTCTTTCCAAAGAATTTAAAGAGAAACTGGCTTGAATAAAGTCCAAGAGCTGTTCAGGTGCACCTTGCATAATCTCATTATCTGTGAGCTTTTCTTTGTTTGAAATAATTAGAATAGCTGAGAAAAGCCCACATCAGCCTTTGGAGAAGCTGTAGCATAACCAGTGCACAGGTACTGGCAGAGTTGCTAGTTCCTGAGGGTTTGTTTGCCTGAAGGAATATCTCTCCTGATCTTGCTTTAGTCACAAGTAGCACTATGCTTTGTTTTCTTTATCATTCTTTCTAGTCCTTTTTCAATTGCTTGTAGACCAGCTCAGTGTGCTCTTTCAGCCTTGGTGATGTTTATGGCAAATTCTACATCCTGGAGAATGACACTGGGAACCATCAGTCTGTGATGCAAATGCACATTGCCAAGAGCAGTATTATTAATGAACATATGAGAACGTGTATGATCCAGTTATAGCAGCACTGGGTCCACATACTCATTGTGTAGCTTCCTAATGTTTAGCAGGTGTCAGTTTGGTTTTAGTGTGGTTTTGTGAAGATACCTTTTCTCTGTGTTTCTCTCTGCATGTTTGTCAGTTTGCATATGGTTTGCATATGAGTGTTTTCTGTGATTTTTATGTGCTTGTTTGCATGAATCTGATTTTAATTGTGATAAGAATATGTGTGTTCGTGGGTGTATCTCCACATTTTCCATGATCTCTTAGCCTAATACAAAAGTCACTGACATAAACACCACTGTAGACAGATTGATTTAAAACGTAGCTAGTAAACATGGCTCATCTCAGTGCTCCTATATAGGTCTCAAATAAGATGTTAAATTGTATGGTTCTTTGAAGAAAGAGAAGATCTTGTATAAATCCATTACTGCCCTTTTTACTTTTTGTTCATGGTTTGCCTATCCATACCAAAAGATTTGTCCAAAAGGCACAAGCAAATAAGGCAATAGGTGACCCAGAACTGGGAGAACTTTTTAAAATAGGGACATTAGAGGAATTCAGGCTATATAGTTAGAGAAACATAAATAACGAATAATATAATATAATTCATATAAAAGTAGTATGAAAAAATGTACATCTAATTCAAGAAATATTTTTCATAAAATGTTACTAACCTATAGTACTCATTGCTATATGGCATCAGTGAGATTAAAAGACATTGTGTCTTCAAGATTTCATGATTTTAAGAGAGAGAAACCCTTTAAGTGCTCTAAGGCACTGAAAGTCTCCTTACCTTAAAAGTAGAAGCTAACCACTAATTGTCAGGACATCAGATGAAATCTCCCATAGAGGTGCCTGTGGGGTTGCAAACTTACCTTTCACTGTGCACACAATGAAGATGCCAAGGCAGAGGATGACGAGGATAGCTGAGGTGTGGAGCTTCATTGCTGGTGCCTTCTCTGTCAAGGCAGAGAAGAAAGTGGCTGTTGTCTGCCCTCTTTCCCAGAGTTTATAGATTGTCATTCAGTGGTCAGTTCTCGGGTTCACTTTTGTGGGTGTCATGGAGGGCCTGAGTGTGAGTGGAAGAACTGAGTGTCAGTACTTTTTTTGGTGACAGAGAACCACCTCCTTTCTCCCACCATCCTTTACTAGCCCCCCTGTGAAGGCTTTTCCTGCTCAAACCCACTGTGGTTGCACTTGCTTCTGTGCTGTGAGTAGGGTTTATTTCAAGCTGCAAAAAGTGAGAGCTTTTGTTGTGTAGCGGAAACCTTTCAGAAAAGTTCCTGTCCTTTCACACCTCCATTTTGAGACCTTTAGCTAAGCCACACTGCAGAGACACAGAGTAACATTCACTTCTTTGACCAATGGACCACAAGAGGGGGAACTGTGAGCTAGAGGAGGACGGAAAGAGGAACGTCTTGGCTCTTTCCAGAGTGGCTGTGGATAGCTGGTCACCTTAACACGTAGCTTTGGAGGTGTATCACTGCTATTTCCTATGAGTGTGGAGGTTGTCAGAACTCTTCTGTTTGCTCTGTGGTTTGATATGGCCAAAGCTGATATCAGCATGTGCTGGGAGAAACAAGAGTGAAGGCACTTTTGCCTATGGATCTAGATCCACTAAGTCTCCTGCCAATCAGGCATTAGTACAGTGGTTTCAAAGAGGAATAAGATTTCATAAAGAGTCATGTTAGAGTTGGTGATTGGGGTTTTTTTTGTTGTTGCTTTTTCTCTTTCATTTTTGGGGGAGGCATAACTGAAGTACAGTGGTTTCAAAGAGGAATAAGATTTTATAAAGGGCTGTCTCAGGCTTGGGTTTTTTTGTTTAATTTGTGGTGTTTTGTTTTGTTGGGTTTTTGAGGTTTTGGGGGGTTTTTGGTTTTTTTTTTTGGTTTGTTTGTGTTTTTTTTTTTTTTTTGTGACAGGGTATTTCTAGTATAAAGAATGGATATCGATCAGTGGTTGGTGAGCAACTGTAGTGTGCATCAACTGTTTCTCTTGGGTTTTATTCCTCTCCATCACAATTAT
Organism: Manacus vitellinus; assembly: GCF_001715985.3. Lineage (NCBI taxonomy): Eukaryota > Metazoa > Chordata > Aves > Passeriformes > Pipridae > Manacus > Manacus vitellinus. Next base: position 3,487,905 of record NW_021940122.1, read on the forward strand.
TACCCCCTTTCATCACAATTATTACTGTTATTCTTAGTAGTAGGATTTTATTTTGTTTCAATTATTAAACTGTTCTTATCTGAACACATGAGGTTTACTATTTCCACTTCTCTCCATGGGTGTAGGGCAGGGTGGTGCTGAGTGAGTGGCTGTGTGGTACCCAGTTTGTGACTGGGGATAAACCACAACAGCAAGTATGATGTTTCCTTGCTCTTACCTCCAGACCTTGCCTCAGCTGGTTACATCCAGTTTTCCAAACTCTTGATAACATCAGTGTAAATTCCTTTGCATGGGGAAAGGGCAGCATGTGGAAGTCAATTCCCAAAGATTCCTCAGGCAAATTAGCACTGAGCTAAGGACTGTGCTCAAATACATGACTGCTAGGCTGTAATGGCTGGTCTGCAACCTCAGGCACAGTCTGTAGGTCTTGCAGGTAGAGCACAGGTTGTGTGGTTTATTTGTATATACACTCACATCCTTTGTTCCTATTGGTTTCACTCTTTTATCTTACCTATCCTATGCAAACCAGGGAAACCCAGGGAAAAGCAATGGCAGGTAGAATTGCTTTAATTGAATGCCTGCTAAACCCACTTGCAGCACTAGGGAAGTTGCAAGGACATGGAAGCCAAAGCTTCAACCAAAGCCCCCAAAGGACATGCCTGATGCTACATGGGGAAGTAACCATATTGACCTCAGGAGCACTATTGGGAACTCTGTGTTAAGTTTGTGTCCAAGCAGCCTGGTGTTGTGCTACACACTGACTGAAATCAGTCCTTGGATGAGATATTCTAACTCTTTGGTACCTGTCAGCTATGAGATGCAAGATAGCAACCTTACCACTGATGGTGAAGAGAAGTTTTCTGCCCATTAAGAGAGAAGATGCTCCCCCACTTCTGGTCATTGATATGGTAGGGACATGTATGTATCTGCTGTCTACCAGCTGAATTGAGCATGAGCTAGCTCAGAAAAACTCAGTCCTTCCCACAGAACCTTCAGCAGGTTGTAGATTCCTCTGAGGTGTTGCTAGAAAGCCTGTTGTTTTTTCAGTTTTCCACCATCCTTCAGGTGGAATGGAAAAACTGCCCTGTGGCAAGTTTTCCTCCTTCTTTGTACTTCTCATTTGCTGTGGCCTCCTGGGCTGTGGTTCTGTGTAGTTGGCTTATGTTCAGAAAAGTCTGTGTTTCAGAGAAGAGTTTTGTGGGCTGGAGTTCCACAGCTCTGTCTTTGGATATTTGTTGATCTCTGCTATTCTAATGTTATATAAGGCTCATTTTGCACATACTCTTAACACCAGTGGGCACTTCCTCTGTGCAGGTGCAAAAAACTTAGCATAAGATGATCAGATGTGTTGTCTTTCTGTTTTCTTGCTTTAAAATAATATTTAAAAACCAGCTAATAAGTGCCCAGAGTGTTTTTCCCATGACTGCTGCTCAGCTCTGGATAAGTTGAATGCTAATGATCCTCATCCTGGGTCAAGAAATTTTTGCTGAAATAGTTGCTCCACATACCCTGTTTCATGACAGCAACCCTGCTGAAGGAACAGAAACATGCAGTGAGCAGTGTTGGGCCTAACATCAAGAATTTACTTGTAAGGGTAAAGAGTTTGAAGTACTGGGTTTTCTCATAGTGTAATCAGCTTTCAAAAAAGAGAGGTCAAATAAGTAAATCTTACATACTTCACAAATAAGTAAAATCTTACATACTCCTAGAAATGAGTGTCTTTAGTGAGTGTTCAGCAGCTTCTTGAAGATGTGCCATCAGGTCACTTAATAATTTTTGAAGAGTAAGTTAGGGCATTCATAGACTTTAAGAGGGGGCTTAAGAACCTCAGCTTACACACATCTGTATAACAGATACCTGTTTTAGGGTGGAAGTTGTCTCCCCCAGGAGATAACTATCTGTCTCTATTATTTATAGAAGCAATCTGTGCATGTATATTATGCTGGACACAGTAAGTAAGTGAACTTAGGTGTGATATATTGTTGAGGAATACATCTGGTGCAGGTAGCTCGGTTCGCGAACTGCAATTAGAGATGGAAATTGAGCTCTGGGTGGGAGCCCGGAGAGACAAGAGGCTGTGAACTGCCGACTTTCCATAACAACGGGTACGAAGACCGGTGGTGCCAGCGAGGTGGATGAACTCTGGGAGGCAGCCGGAGCCGAAGACTCAGGAGGAAGAGAGAGCCTTACGCGCGAGTATAGACTGTAAGGGTGTAAAAGCCCAGAGGGTCCTTTGTTGGAGGGTTCCTCCTCGGAGGCGACAGCTCGGGCTCGCTCTCTCTTACTGTACCGTGAATAAATTGCTTTATGGAATGAGACCTTGATGGGAAATCCGGGGTAGAGCCGTTAAGGAAATTTGGCTCTCACTGACTGCCTGTGAGTGGGGTGGGCAGGGAGTCAAACGGGGACTCGTCGGATCGCTGGAGCTGCCTGCTCCAGTGAAGGGGCTTCGGTCCCAGGAGTGAAAGTCTCTGGCGTTGAGGGGTGTAACCCTGGCGTTGGGAGTGTGACTGCCAGAGATTTTTGTGAATGGTCGGACTGGGAAGTTTCCTCAACATTTCAGTGACCCAGTTGGGACCCAAGGCCACTACCTTCAGAGTCTCTCTTCTCCAGTCATCCTATGGACGGCACTGGGTGAATTTGCTTGGGACCTTTGGAGCAGGGAGAAGCCAAAAGGTGAGTGTTAAAATTCCCTGAGCAGATTCTGTATAAATTGTAAGGGTGAATGTGAGTCTCCCCGTTAGTGTGGCATTTTGTGAAGATTTCGTGAAACTATTGGTCAAGAACAGGTGTGCAGCCTGATCAGTGGAAGGCACACGTAGAGGAGATGTGGAGCCCCCGTGAGAGGGGGAGGCTGAGAGGGGGAGGCTCGTGTCTCTCCTACAACACAGATGGGTTTGGGAGACCCATGCCGGGAGAGGCTTGTGTCCCAAGTACTGTGCAGGGAGTGGTAGAGTCCTTTGGCACACACAGAAAGGGAGATTGAAGTCCATTTTTCTTTTTCTTTTTTTTTTTAATCAGGTAAAAAGGGGTTTCAAGTCCCTCTTAGTGTTTGAAATGAAGGGAAATAAGCCCAGCATAGATAAGGGGATGCCCTTGGCCAAGGTTGTGCAAAATTAGGATAAATTGTTTAGTACAGTAGGACTTTGCAAAGAGCATGAAGTGATGTTGGGCCGGCAGTATTGGCCAGCTATACCTTGGTCTGCTAGCTCAGCAGGACAGTGGCTGTCACAAATCTTCAGTGGCACACTTGCAGTGTCTTTGTAGACCAGGCAGCCCCCAAAATCAAGAGATATTTTAAGAAGCACATGCCAGTGTGGCAGGGACCAAGACAGACATGGGACTGTTGGTCCCCAAAGGGATGAACGCCACCCACCAGGAGACAGGACTCCTATTTCTCAGAAGGCAAGAAGAGTATCAGAAGCAAATAAAGTGCTACCCATTGTGAGACAGGACCCTCTTCCCCTGGAAGCCAAGAAGAGTATCCAGAAGCAGATAGACTGATACTTAGCCCAAGGGATTTTGAAACATTCCATTAGATGAAGAAAGTCAGCCTTTGTTTGCCTTAACCTGAAAAAGACAGCAGCTGACTGGTACACATCTTCCCCAAGGTTTTGCCAGATCCCCTACCATTTTTTCACGAATATTGGGTTTGATTTAAAGGGTATGAAGTTACTGTGAGAATTACTTCTTGTACAGTATGTGGATGATTTGTTATTAGCAAGTAGTGATGAGAATGCTCGAATATTAGACACTACACTTTTATGTATTGCCCCAGTGAAAAGGGGACACTGTACATCTCCATCCAAACTTCAGCTGGGTCAAAAGAAAGTTAAGTATTTAGGCTTTATTTTAGGAAAATGGCAACAGAACTGGAGAGAATAGAGGCCATAATTAAGTTCCCCCATCCAGTAATCAAAAAAACAAATGAAAACCCCCCACAAAACCAAAAAAAAACCAACTGAACAAAAAACCCTAAAACAACTAGATATGAGAGAACAAGCTTTAAAGGTATAAAAGGAGCTTTAGTGTCTGCTGCTCCTGCTCTTGGGCTCCCAGATCCTTTAATCTGTATGTACATAAATGTAAAGGAATAGCTAGTGGAGCGGTAATGCAGAATTTAGGGCCCCATTAGAAGCCAATTGCATATTATTCAGTTGAGCTAGATCCAGTTGCAGCAGGAGCACCAACCTGTAATAATTCAGTGGAAACAGCAGCAAAACAATATTAGAAAAGAACTACCCCCTTATCCTGGGACATTATGTAACATTCCATATTCCATTGTGGCGTCAAATCTTGGACTGCATAATGTCTCATCAGTATTTCCACCTCATAGAATCATAGAATCAGCTGGAAGGGACCTCTGAGATCATCAAGTCCAACCCTTGATCCACTACCACCGCAGTATAGACTGCAAGGGTGTAAAAGCCCAGAGGTCCTTTGTTAGGGGGTTCCTCCTCGGAGGCAGCAGCTCGGGCTGTTGCCGTGTTCCTGCACTGTGAATAAATTGCTTTATGGAACAAGACATCTGACACTGCTGTGGGAAACCTGGGATTGAACCTTTAAGAAAAAACCTGGTCTGAATGAGTGTGGGTGGGGTGTGCAGAGGGTCAAGAGGGGCACCCATTGGCTCACTGGAGCTGCTGTGAAGAGGCTTTGGTCCCATTAGTTAATGTCTTCGGTGCTGGGAGTGCAACTGTCTGGGAGTCTTGTGGATGGTCAGACTGGGAAGTTTCATTAACACTGGAAGCTTCTTTTAAGTCATGGATTTCCTTTCGGCTTGCCACCTGAGAATCAAAAATGAAAGAAATGAACCAAAGCACGGAACAATATCAACTCCATTTTCAGTCTCATGCAGTCAAATTAACTTTTAGCTTTCTTCCTGTTGTTACACATGTGTTTGTTCATCATACTTTTTTTCAATTTAGGAAATAATTTTTTTCTTTGATATGGATGTAGATACAAAATTATATGAAAAAGTACCTAAATCTAGTATATGGATAAACTGCATTAGGTTCTTGTATTATGGATTAGAGGTCTGTCAGCAGCTCTTTTCTGGAGATGACTGAGACTTGATGTGTGTTTAAAGAATACACTAAACAGTAGGTAATCAAGTGTTGCTTTATACTGTTCAAACTACTTGGGTAGTACTTAGGATATTTTTAATTAGATGTATTGTTCTATAAAGCAATAACAAAGACTAGAGCATGGCAGATTGGAGCCTTTCCAAGACTCTGGTTTGGCTGGTGCACAGGTTCTGTGGGTGTGTGGTGCCAGGTTCTGTGTGGTGAGCAATTTTACTTGAAGTGTTCGCCTGTCTCGTGCACTCTGTTATTAACATAATTGTTGTAACTGGTTGTTTTCTTATTTCATTGCCGTTTCTAGTAACCTCTTCTTATTTCAACCCGTGATCTTTACCTTTTGTGTCTCCAATTCTCTTCTCCATCCCGCTGAAGGAGTAGGGGGAAGGGGAGTTGGTGAATAACGCCTGGTCTGGGGTGTTTCACTGGTAACACTAGATCGGGAAATACCATTCCTAGATGATGCCAACCTTTGGTCTATTTTCTTCATAGCAGTCTGCACCCATTTCTGATCAGCACTTAGGCAGATTCTGACACCGTTTCTATTGATAAACCTATAGGAAGAAAGAAAGCAAACCAGGCGGCCATTAAATTCCAGTCTCTAAACCCAGATTTGCTGTTCTTGGTTTTTATGCAGAACATGGGGAAAAATGTGGTTAAACAATTTCAAATGCTGGAGTTTGTAGATGTTAACTGGAGTAACAGAAGCAAGCAATGCTAGTTCCCTATTCAATGGCATGGGTATATGTGGAACATACATGGTCATGTGCATATATACTGATATTAAAAGAAGGAGCATACCTACTGTTCTGAGATTTTAGATTAAATCATGATGAACATTAACGTCCCGGGAGCAGATCCCAGATTTGATAAAAATGCATGCTAGTGAGCTCAAAAGACCAAACACAGCTCCTAGCAAGAGTCAGTTATCCCATATTCTTTCACACAATCTTTCCCCTGTGGCTCAATTCAGTGCACTGTGTTTCTGTCTGCTCCACCCTTGCTGAGACTTGCTGACCACCAAAGATCTGACTGTTCAGTGAGCTTTCTGCCCATATTCATGAACAGCAGACACCTCCCAGCTCTCTGAGGCCACTAGTCTCCCCTCACTCCCTCAGCTGTCAGGTGAGTCCTTCATGGGAGAACTGGAAGGGTGACCTGAACTCGGCAGATTTGGTGAGTTGGGCCACGAAGTGTCTTGTGATTCCCCTTCCCTTTTCATTGGTAACGTGTTTGCATAGGCAAGTCTGAAGGTGAACAGTGCATTAGGTACTTACACGATGGCACTTATTGGCATATGGTGCTTTTCATACTTTGCAAAATTTCGGATGTTCAGTTGTTTTGTATGCAGCTTTACACAACTGAATTTGCGCATGGACTGACTTCCAGCACTCCCTAGAAGGGGAAAAGTAGATAAATGAAAAGGGAAAAAATGCTATATTTATACTTAACCATAATCACTTAATGAATTGTGAAATCGAGAAGGTGTCCAGCTGTAGTTAGAGCATGAGAGTCTCATGATTTACAGCCACAATACCACTTATACAAGCTATTTTTCGTGATGCATCCTGCCATCTGTAAAGTGTTATTGTTCTTTCAGTCAAGATACTAATCTTGACCTGTTAACCTGAACAATTGTGTAATAATTCTACCCCTAGGAAGTGACTGCTTCCATAGCAGAAAAGGTATTTGGTATCATTCATATTTGGGTTTGTGTCATCTGCAAATAAGTGTCCATATGGAGTAGTGCTTAGAACCAGTACATTTACTGGATTTCCATATGGCATCCGAATGTGGATCAGTAACTCCCCCTACTTGCCAAGTGAAAAAAAAAGAGGAAAGCAAGGCTACTTGTCTCACAGTTGACATGTGAAAGCAGAATTGAAAAAAACTGTTTAAAGAAAGGGAGGTATATCTGCCAGAAGACCAAGTACCTACATACCTTGCTATAAGTCTGGTTTCATAGTCAATGGAGTGCTACTCAATCTGGCTTTCCTCCAAGATTTTCATACAACTGAGGGAAATGTACTGGTGATTAATAAAGAGAATCATGATATCAGTGTAAAATTTTCTGAGTAGTTGTGATCTTAAAGGATGGTAACTCAAAATGGAAGTTCATTTAAATGAGATGGAGTATATGGACACATATGTGTGTAAGTCTCCACTTACTAGTTTCTGGTTTTGTCCTACTCATGAAAGACAGTTTGGGAAGGCATGAGGGGTACAAGCAGAACACTGCAGCACTCTGAGGTTTCTTGTTAAAGAATTTATTGAGACATTGGCTGAAATATGTCCAAGAGCTGTTCAGGTGCACTTTGCTAAATATAAAACCTTCTTCACATAATCTCATTATCTGTGATTAGAATAGCTGAGATAAACATACATCAGCCTTTGCAGAAGCTGTAGCATAGCCAGTGCACAGGTACTGGCAGAGTTGCTAATTCCTGAGGGTTTGTTTGCCTGAATATCTCTTCTGATCTTGCTTTAGTCACAAGTAGCACAATGCATTTTTTTTAATGCTTCATTACAAATACCTTACTGTCTCAGACTGGTTTTCAAAATGTGGCATCAAGAGAGCTCAAAGATATTCAAGCCATCCTTACTTGTCCTGGAAACATTTTCTCTGCTGGCACACTATTTTCAGGGAATGGCTGCAGGGAATACCAGCAGAGCTTCTCTAAGCCTGGGAACAAACCCCAACTGCTCTGCACCTGAAAAGCTATGCTTTTTCAAGTGTCTTTGTTTTCCTTATCATTCTTTCTAGTCCTTTTTCAATTGCTTGTAGACCAGCTCAGTGTGCTCTTTCAGCCTTGGTGATGTTTATGGCAAATTCTACATCCTGGAGAATGACATTGGGAACTGTTAGTCTGTGATGCAAATGCACATTGCCAAGAGCAGTGTTATTAATGAACATATGAGAACGTGTATGATCCAGCTATAGCAGCACTGGGTCCACATCCTCAGTGTGTAGCTTCTTAATGTTGTGAATGTTTAGCAGGTGTCAGTTTGGTTTTAGTGTGGTTTTTTGTGAAGATACCTTTTCTCTGTGTTTCTCTCTGCATGTTTGTGGGTTTGAATACGGCTTGCATGAGCGTTTTGTTTTTTAATGTGCTCATTTGTGTGAATCTGATTATGAAATGATGTATTATCTAAAGGATGTATCTCCATGTTTTCCATGATCTCGCATGGAAGATTCATGATCTCTCCATGATCTGACCTAAACACCACTGTAGACAGACTGATTTAAAATATGGCTAGTAAACATGGCTCATCTCAGTGCTCATGAATGGTTTCAAATAAGATGTTGAGTTGTATGATTCTATGAAGAGGGAGAAGATCTTGTATAAATCCATTACTGCCCTTTTTACTTTTTGTTCATGGTTTGCCTATCCGTACCAAAAGATTTGTCCAAAAGGCACAAGCAAACAGGCAATAGGTGACCCAGAACTGGGAGAACTTTTTAAAATAGGGACATTAGAGGAATTCAGGCTATATAGTTAGAGAAACATAACTAACAATTAATATAATAACATTCATATAAAAGTAGTATATCTGGAAATAGAAAAAATGTACATCTAATTCAAGAAATATTTTTCATAAAATGTTACTAACCTATAGTATTCATTGCTATATGGCATCAGTGAGATTAAAAGACGTTGTGTCTTTAAGATTTCACGATTTTAAGAGAGAGAATCATGCACAGAAACCCTTTAAGTGCTCTAAGGCACTGAAAGTCTCCTTGCCTTAAAAGCAGAAGCTAACCACTAATTGTCAGGACATCAGATGAAATCTCCCATAAAGCTGCCTTTCTTGTGATTCTGATCTGGATTTCCTACACGTTCTGTCTTATAAATCAGCTGTGTCTGAATATGAATCTTGCTCATCAGACCACTGCTGCAATGTGGTGTAATTCCTGTCTCCCTGTGGAGTTGCAAACTTACCTTTCACTGTGCACACAATGAAGATGCCAAGGCAGAGGATGACGAGGATAGCTGAGGTGTGGAGCTTCATTGCTGGTGCCTTCTGTGTCAAGGCAGAGAAGAAAGTGGCTGTTGTCTGCCCTCTTTCCCAGAGTTTATAGATTGTCATTCAGTGGTCAGTTCTCGGGTTCACTTTTGTGGGTGTCATGGAGGGTCTGAGTGTGAGTGGAAGAACTGAGTGTCGGTACTTTTTTTGGTGACAGAGAACCACCTCCTTTCTCCCACCATCCTTTACTAGCCCCCCTGTGAAGGCTTTTCCTGCTCAAACCCACTGTGGTTGCACTTGCTTCTGTGCTGTGAGTAGGGTTTATTTCAAGCTGCAAAAAGTGAGAGCTCTTGTTGTGTAGCGGAAACCTTTCAGAAAAGTTCCTGTCCTTTCACACCTCCATTTTGAGACCTTTAGCTAAGCCACACTGCAGAGACACAGAGTAACATTCACTTCTTTGACCAATGGACCACAAGAGGGGGAACTGTGAGCTAGAGGAGGACGGAAAGAGGAATGTCTTGGCTCTTTCCAGAGTGGCTGTGGATAACTGGTCACGTTAACACGTAGCTTTGGAGGTGTATCACTGCTATTTCCTATGAGTGTGGAGGTTGTCAGAACTCTTCTGTTTGCTCTGTGGTTTGACATGGCCAAAGCTGATATCAGCATGTGCTGGGAGAAACAAGAGTGAAGGCACTTTTGCCTACAGATCCAGATCCACTAAGTCTCCTGCCAATCAGGCATTAGTACAGTGGTTTCAAAGGGGAATAAGATTTTACAAAGGGTCATGTTAGAGTTGGTGGTTAGATTATTTTTTTTGCTGTTGTTTTTTCTGTTTCTTTTTTGGGGAGGTTGTTTGGTTTTGGGTGGTGTTTTTGTTTGTTTGGTTTGGTTTTGTGATGTGGACTTTCTAGTATAAAGAATGGATTCTGAGAAAGTAACAAGGCAATCAGAGAGGCAGAATTTATAGATAAGAAGAAAAATTTTAATTTTGTTTTCTTGTAAACATGGTGTTGATAGCAGGTCTGTTCGCTTGTTACAATTGTACCTCTATCAAAAGCCCCATTTTTGCAGTCTTTGCCAGCCCTATCACCCAAGTTTAGGTGTCCTGTCCATGTTGTGGTAAGGTGGTTTGAATGGGCAACATTCCTACATACCAATGGTTTTGCACCTGCAAATATTCTTCAGGCCAGCTGTGGATGTCCAGGCCAAACACACAGCAGCAGCTGAACTAGCATCATCATCGAGAGCCTCTGAGCAGAAATCTCATCTCATGCTTTACACTCTGCAGCCTGGAACAAAAAGCCAGGCTTTGCTAGGCCCACAGAGATGCAGCTGGTGTTGGTATGAATAGGTGAGCACCAGGCTGCATAATGCCTGAGGTTGTGACAGTGGTGTAGAAGATCTGTCAGAGCAAACCTTGGAGATGTCATACGAGTGTTCTGATTTCAGCTGGGATAGAGGTAATTTTCTTCTTAGTAGGTGGCATAGTGATGGTTTTTTGGATTCAGCAGGAGAATAATGTTGATAACACACGGATGTTTCAGTTGTTGCCAAGTAGTGCTTGCCCTAAATCAGGGAATTCTCAGTTTCTCATGCTCTGCTAGCAAGCAATTGCACAGGAAACTGGGGGTAGCATGACCAGGACAGCTGACCCCAACTGATCAAAGGGATATTCCATACCATAAATTGTCCTGCTTAGTTCATAAACTGTCCAAGAGCTCGGATGGCTGGTCAGGGATGGGCTGGGAATCGATCAGTGGTTGGTGAGCAACTGTAGTGTGCATCAACTGTTTCTCTTGGGTTTTATTCCTCTCCATCTCCCCCTTTCATCACAATTATTATTGCTATTCTTATTGGTAGTATTGTATCTATTTTGTTTCAATCATTAAACTGTTCTTATCTGAATACATGAGGTTTACTTTTTCCACTTCTTCTCTCCTCTGGGGGTGGGACAGGGTGGTGCTGAGTGAGTGGCTGTGTGGTACCCAGTTTGTGGCTGGGGATAAACCACAACAGCATGATGTTTCCTTGCTCTTACCTCCAGGCCTTGCCTCAGCTGGTTACATCCAGTTTTCCAAACTCCATAAATTCCTTTGCATGGGGAAAGGGCAGCAGGTGGAAGTCAATTCCCAAAGATTCCTCAGGCAAATTAGCACTGAGCTAAGAACTGTGCTCAAATACATGACTGCTAGGCTGTAATGGCTGGTCTGCAACCTCAGGCACCGTCTGTAGGTCTTGCAGGTAGAGCACAGGTTGTGTGGTTTATTTGTATATACACTCACATCCTTTGTTCCTATTGGTTTCACTCTTTTATCTTACCTATCCTGTGCAAACCAGGGAAACCCAGGGAAAAGCAATGGCAGGTAGAATTGCTTTAATTGAATGCCTGCTAAACCCACTTGCAGCACTAGGGAAGTTGCAAGGACATGGAAGCCAAAGCTTCAACCAAAGCCTCCAAAGGACATGCCTGATGCTACATGGGGAAGTAACCATATTGACCTCAGGAGCACTATTGGGAACTCTGTGTTAAGTTTGTGTCCAAGCAGCCTGGTGTTGTGCTACACACTGACTGAAATCAGTCCATGGATGAGATATTCTAACTCTTTGGTACCTGTCAGCTATGAGATGCAAGATAGCAACCTTGCCACTGATGGTGAAGAGAAGTTTTCTGCCCATTAAGAGAGAAGATGCTCCCCCACTTCTGGTCATTGATATGGTAGGTACATGTATGTATCTGCTGTCTACCAGCTGAATTGAGCATGAGCTAGCTCAGAAAAACTCAGTCCTTCCCACAGAACCTTCAGCAGGTTGTAGATTCCTCTGAGGTGTGGCTAGAAAGCCTGTTTTTTCTTCAGTTTTCCACCATCCTTCAGGTGGAATGGAAAAGCTGCCCTGTGGCAAGTTTTCCCCCCTCTTTGTACTTCTCATTTGCTGTGGCCTCCTGGGCTGTGGTTCTGTGTAGTTGGCTTATGTTCAGAAAAGTCTGTGTTTCAGAGAAGAGTTTTGTGGGCTGGAGTTCCACAGTCCTGTCTTTGGATATTTGTTGATCTCTGCTGTTCTAATGTTATATAAGGCTCATTTTGCACGCACTGTAACACCAGTGGGTTCTTCCAATGTGCCAGGGCAAAAGCTTAGCATAAGATAAACAGATTTATTGTCTTTCTGTTTTTTTGCTTTAAAGTCATATTAAAAAGACAGCTAATAAATGCCCAAAGGGCTTTTTCTCATGACTGCTGGTCAGCTCTGGATAAGTTGAAAGCTAATGATCCTTATCCTCAGCCTCGACTGCCTCCTCTATTGCTCACTCATCACAGGCTGCATTCAAAGCAATCTGGAGGGAATCAAAAGATTCTGGATCATTTGCAGCCTTTGATACATCCACAGGCAAAGCCGATGGTATGATTATGGAGTTCTCTAGTAGTTTGCAAATTCTGAGCTGTGGATAATGATGACTGACTTTACAGCCTTGGGAGAGGATAGTGAGAGCAAGCTCCTGCTAGAGGTGTTCAAGGGCTCTCCTGAGCCCTTCATGCCCTGTTCACACAGAGCAGCCTAACTCCAGTTTACCAACACAGCAACTGGGTCACAGAGAGCTGAAGGGACATGAGACTGCTCATGCACAGCAGGAGGCAAAGCCATGGCCTGCTCTAGACAGCTCCAACTGCTGATTGCAGTCATTTTCCTTATTTTTAACAGTGTCAAGAAATTTTTACTGAAATAATTTTTGCATATACCCTGTTCCGTGACAGCAACCCTGTTGAAGGAACAGAAATGTTCAGTGAGCAGGGTGTTGGGCCTAGTATCAAGCATTTACTTATCAGGGTAAAGAGTTTGAAGTACTGGATTTTCTCACACTGTAGGCAGCTTTCAAAGAAGAGAGGCAAATATCTCCACAAATAACTAAATTCCTATGTACTCCTACAAATTAATGTCTTTAGTGAATGTTCAGCACCCCCTTGAACTTGAAGATGTGCCATCAGGTCACTTAATCACTTTTGAAGACTAAATCAGGGCATTCAGAGACTTTAAGAGGGGATTTAAGAGCCTCGGCTCACACACATCTGTATCATAAATAACTGGTGTTAGGGTGGAAGTTGTGTCCTGTCTCTGGTGTTAGGGTGGAAGTTGTGTCCTGTCTCTTCCCCTCCCCCCCACCCCCCCCCTCCCCAGCCCAGCGATAAATATCTGTCTCTGTTATCTATAGAAGCAATCTGTGCACGTGTCTTATGCTGGACACAGTAAGTAAGTGAAGTTACGTGGGATCTATCTGACCCCAAAATATTTTGGTTTCACATTGTTTCTTAACAGTTCAAGTACTGGCTTAAGAATTACCAGCTCGTGACATCCAGGTGTGATATCTCCATGACTTTCCTCCCTCCTCTTCTTCCTTTGCTTTTCAATATTTTGCTCTGTAGATTTCATGCTGATTTCATAGGTATCTGAAATAGCAGTTTATGTCCAGTATTTTAATTTATATTGTAATGGAGTAGAAACAAACACATGCTCAGTGCTCACACCTTAGCTGAGAGACAATGACTTTTAATCTATATTGATGGCTTAAATCACATTTTTTATAACTACTCTGTTTTTGCTGGTTTTGGCAGAACTCCTTTAGAAATGTAACCCTATTAATAATACTTTCTCTTAATCATAATAGAGCTTTTCCTTGTAGACCATCTGTTTCCACTACTTCACTGCCAGCTTTTTCCTGCCAGCTTTTCCCTGGTCCTGCCATCTTCCCTTGATGTATTATGTGCTCTTAAATAAGTTAGTTGTATCAAAATCTTTGTTCAGTTATCCAGCTTGAAGTAAAATTAGACCGAGAATGATTTGGTTTGAAAGGGAGCTTGAAACAAACATGTAAAGGTCCCTTTACACAACATAGACAACTTTACAGTCATCTCTATGCAGACACGCACCTGTTTTGCTGATGTTTTAAGCTGACTCAGCACAAATGTGGCACTTTCTGTATAGTAGAGGTCTTTACTCTTTTTTTCATTCAGTCTTGTTTTGGGTCATTTCAATGAGTTACACATTCAGTCAGGATTTAGAAGAGTAATACTCTGATCCTCATCTTTATAATCTTGTTTTTGTGAGTTTTGGCTCTTTTAGAGATGCATACTGGGAAGTTAACTAAACACTGTTGTAATATCTGTTTTATATCTGTTTTAATGAAATGTTTGAATGGCAGGCTGTGTAAAAGAGACTCACAAATAAAGCACCAGATTCCAGAAAGTAGAGCAATAAGCAAAACCAGTAAGCATAGATTCAACATTCAGTCCTTTATCTGCTATCTTCTCTTGCCTCCACCCAATAATTGTTCTAACTCTTCAGCGTGTGTTTTCATATGCCAAAGAAAAGCACACATGCCTCTCACATACTTGTGGCTGTTGAGTTCACACATGCTGACAGAAGTGCTGTATCGAATACTCCTATTCTGCTGGATTTTCCCCACAATGGAGACACCATCTTGACTCTTTCTCCCGTTGAGACACTAAGTTTTGGAAAATTCATAGGGATTTTTGCTTTTGTTTAGCACCTGTTAAAATTGGCCAATGATTAAAAAAAAATAAAAATTAAGGGAGAGAGAAATAATGCAAAATTCCTTTTTTAAAAATATCGCCTTCTTGAACTTTCTGAAAGGGAATCTTGGGATTTATTTCTTCTGACTTCCCCCCCCCTAAATAGCTGATTTCTAATAAATGCATTTGTTTAAAACAAAAATTATCCTTGTAAGCATTTTTAATAACCAAACCTTCATGAGGTCTTACCACTGAGTTTAACAAATATGACAAATTTTAATTTGTAGTTATGATGTTAAACCCTATGGCTCCCAGGAGAACAAAACAAAACAAAAACCAAAAAACCAGAGAAGATAGGAAGAGATCATTCCAGAATCTTTGCAAGAGAAATCCATGGATTTTTTTTTTTATTTTTAAATGAGGATATTTTTTTTCTTCCTTCAAAGAGAGTTACAATAGCCTCTGGAATAGGTACTTTTCTTCTTCATCTCTCAAATGAAGAACTGTCACACTTTCTAACCACACCACTGGTGAGATACATTATCTTGCTTCACACTGGTTACTATAATCTGAAAATTTTGGGCCACATCCTGTTCCACAAAGTGTTTTAGAAATTCTTAAAAGTGATCACAGCACTTGATCCTCACCTGTTCAATGAAAGGGAACTTGATGTTCATGCAGGTCTACCCTTAAATAGATACAGAGCGAGAAGAAGTATTTTTCTTTACGTTGGTTTTTATACTTCCTTAGCCATTTGCTCAGTCAGCCCATAACAGCAGTAGAGTCACCGTCTGAATGAAGGCTTAAATGAGAGGGGTGAGGAAAAAACCAGCTTACAGGGTGTTGCAGCAAATATCCACTCTTGAAAATTTTCCACTCTGAACTTGATAAAAGAGAGTCCTTGGGGTTTATTTGTTCTGTGGGTTTTTTCCCCCCTTATAATGACAGTGAGTATGAAACCATGTGTTAGACAAATGCATCAGTCAGTACTATTCCCCTGAGTTCACTGCAGTGAGTGATGCAGTGTGGGAGGCAAGAGGGGATGGGAAAATTTGCACCCTCCTCCCTCAAGTTAGCATTGATTTTTTTCTTTGCAATTTCAGAGATCTGACTATGACTGTTAAATGCTGTTTCACTTTTTCTTTGCAACCTACTATTATCTGTCACTAAGGGCTGCAGAAACCCCCACCATGTCTAAGATAGCAATAAATTAAGAGCTCCCTCCCATGGTTATCATATTTCTTGCACTTAATTCAGCTGCTTTTAGTGGGGTCATGAGACACTATATTTCTCACCCATGTTTCAGGACAGCCCCACATGCAGCTCTCCACCCAGTCTAGCAAAACGTATCAGGTGTGGTGAATGCCCTCCCTCTCCTCTCCTACACAAACTCAGCCCAAATTAGCCACATGTCCCAGTGGCCAGTAAAGCTACCTGCTTGTCCCAGGTCAAGTGTCAGATCATCAGTCTGCTGCCTGTGCACTGGCTTATTTACTGACATAGGACACTGATTTCCTTCCATCCCCTACATTACCTTCTTTGAGATAAATGATTATTTTCCCCATTTTCTACACAGAATGAAAAGAAGGCTATCGTTATCATACCATCAAAGACATGGGAACAGGTGACCTAATCTCTGCTTGATGGAGTAGTTTGTACTTCAGAGCTAAGCAGGTGTTGATGCAATCCCAAATTAACTGGGATCAGAGTCACCTGATTGTTGTTGGTTAAAAAAATTCAGGAACTGCCCTATTTATCCCAGTCCTTTGCTTGCTTCAGCTCTTCTCTCAGTAAGTCCACCTCTGAGCTCTCTTGCTTTCTCTCACCATGTGCAACCAGCAGATTCATGTAAGTAAAAACACTACTTTTGCACAGTGCTTCTCTCCTAAGATTTTCAAGAGGTTGTAAGAGTATTGGAGAGTATAATTAGCTCTTCTATCACAAAAGAGAAAACATGTCTGGCAAAAGAGGGAAGTAGTGCTGTAGCAGTGCACTGTTCTTCAAATTGTCTGTGGCAAGGAACGCTTGTCTTTGCTGCATTCCTGGGCTCTCTTGGTGGACAGAGCTCTGTTGTTCAATTAGGTATAAAAGAAGTGATATGGCCTGGGTCTCAAAGGCATTAGGAAATATCTCCTGTGAAATAAGTAGGAGCTGGACTCTTGCTTTGAGTAGTAGCATTTTTCAGTTATTAGTGTTTACGTAAAATTGGTATGTGTGTTGTTTTGTTTGGCAGTGAAGTCCACGGGAGGTGTGCAGATCTGGTGCTCCTTGCAGAACTGCAGGAGTTCCCCCATGGAGAACAGGAACTGGGAAGTTTAGAAACTTTTCAGCTCTGTCTCCAAATTTATGCCTCAATCCTTCCATCAGAGACTTGGCTGAGCCTCAGAATTGTGATTTGTTCTTCACCCTTGAAGCACTCATATGCTCTTACCCATTCTCTTCTTTCTATGATGTCCTGTGACTAAATATATCTCATTCCTGTGCTAGGTTCTTGTGTGTCCATTTGGTTCTCCTCTGACTGGGGTGAGACAGGTGGGTTATGGAGGATGCTCCTCCTTCCTTCAGACCTTGGCTTGTAATGCAGGTAGTTTGTGCAGAGAGTAATGAACAATGTCACAGTGCTACAAGGACCACTACAAGTCCTTTAACAAGGACTTACCACCTTGTAGAGAGGGAATGTTAGAGCTTCCAGAGAACATTATAAGGGGAAGTGGACGGAGGTAGCTGCAGTCTAGTCCCTGTAAGTCATAGCCTTTAATAGCTCATCTACTTCCTTATTGCCTAATATCTGTTTTGTGATTTAAGTTTTACCTTAGGAGAAAAAAGTTTGAAAGGTGTGCCATGAACCCAGGGCCTTAAACCTGGGAGAGCTTAGCCTCTAGCTTGAGTGGCCAGGGGAAAAGAGAGCTTGAGAAGAAACTGGCAGGCAAGTGTTAAGCTTCTTCTCCCTGGGCAGAAGTGTTGGAGGGAGGAGAGGAGGGAATTTCAAGGATTTAGAGGCTTGGTAGTCTTGGGGAGATGCAGCCTAACAAAATGGATTTCAAGGGAAACCTGAGCTGGCTTATTTTATGGTGAGGAAAGAAACTGAATGTTATTTGCCAGATTGTGAATACTCTTCATTCTTCTCAGTCAGGGACTGAGGAGACTGATCTTAGAGTTGCCCTGGCCTCACTGCCAGGTTAGAAGCAGGTGCCTTTCCCCAGCAGCTCTTCTCTGCAGCAGCCTTTGTTATGAAGGTCAGGCTAGGTGGTCTGCTGGCCCTTTCTGGCCTGAAAAGCTGCTGCAAGCCATTTCCAGTCAGCAGAGCTTGCCTTGCAGCAATTCATTTTCAGATGACTTTGGGCATGACCTTGTTTAGGTATCTTCACAGTAAGGAAAAAGAGGATCGAGTTCCAACAGGGGAGATTCAGGTTTAGTGCCTTTGTGGTCGTGATGGCTGTTGTGCCTGGGAGGCTCCCTGCACTCTGGTTGCTCTGTGTGGGTAGCTATAGCTGGAGCCCAGCAAGGCAGGAACCTGGTGAGGCAGAACAGATGTGGTTAACAATCAACAGGGTGTACTAGCCAGAGTTAACATGCTGTGCTCAGAAAGGGAGAGAAATAACTCCCTCCTTTTAGGAACTGACTGTTGAGGAGCATCTACTTTTAAGCTTTATTTTCTAGGCTGTGTGTTAAGTCTGTTTACAAACAAATCACTGCACTTTACTGACGCTAATTTCCAGGCCAGAGCATGGGCAAGTAATTTGACTTGGGGAGAATAATAAAAAACATATAGTATTTTCCTTAATCAGCTACATCATGATCTTAACTCTGAATTAACTGGATTACCTATATTGTCTTTCTAGAAACTCCTAAAGCCCCTTTCACCATAGACTTGACCTGCTCCAGAACAATTTTGTCTTATTCCCCTCAGTATGACTATAAAATATCAAGCCTGCTTGATGCACTGTGAACAAGTGACTACATGAATAGCACTTACACAGAGTGCACAGACAGTTGCATGTGTTTTGTCATATCTTCTATGTGGTGTGTGGTATTGCCTTGATCTTACCTAACCAATAAAGGATTTGGAAAGAAAAAAAGAACAAGACACTCAGCTGAAACAGAGCAGGGCAGAAAAATGTAATTATCCTTATTTTCCACCCTCTTGGTGTCACTGTTAAGCAGTGACCCTTCCCCACATCATCTGGGTTAAAAAATTGGGTTCAAACTAACAACCACCTGTCTATCCAAAGTTATCCATTCTCATACACTTTGGCACTTCAAAATCCTGAGGAGGGTCAATAGGACTTCTCGGCTGGTAATCTTTGTGGGTTCAGAAATAAGAAATATTGGCTTATGAAAGTGTTTAAGCATATCTAGAACCTGATTTGGATTAAGCTGAGGGAACTTTCCAGAAGTCTGCTATACTCTCTGTTGTGAAGGAGTAAATAATATTCCCTACCGTAAATATGAAACAGTGAGGTAAGTGAACCACCTGACTTTGTGAGGACCACTTGGGACATTTCTAAAGGTCATCTGTCTTTGTTCCCTATGTTTTATACTTGGGGATTCAGCTTATGTGTGATATAGCACCTCTCTGCCCTTCTAAATGGGGTTGCATAGCAGGTTCCTTCCAGGGTAGGTTTTGTTCTTCTGTGCCGTCTGTTGGTAGCTTCAATGAAGAGATTTCATGCCAAGTCATCATAGTTGTTTTTTATTCCAAAGAAAGAGTCTCACTTTTTCAGAAGGCTCTATAAAAGTACTCTAAAAATCTAGATTTATGTTGTGTGCTACTTACTTCCACTTGTAACCTTTTGCACGTGGCTTACATGCAAAATATTACTACGCCTGCTCAGTGAGGATATTGTTGCTTTCTTCCTCTTTATTTAAAACGTATGCTTTTAAGAGATTCGTGTATATATAATAACCAGCTTTTCCAATCTGGAATTCCCAGAAGCTGAAGACCTCCAAAACAAGAGGTTAGTTTAAAAAAAGTGGCACTTTTTTATCAAAGGGGGAATTTTCTTTTTTGAGTTGAGAATTTGGAGTATTTAGGGATACAGTCATGTAATATTGACAATATTTTCTTCAAGATTTTGGGGGAAACCATTATTTCCCCTAGAAGATCAAATATAAATCAAAACCCATTTTTACCTTCCATGAAGTATGTGTACCACCTCCTGAGTAGGGAAGTAAAGTTAGGGAATGTGACTGTCCTCATTGTACCAGGAATTCTGGCAATGTTGAATGTCAGGTGACAAGTCCCTTGGGCACTGCTCTAAAATAATGCTGATGTTATTGTTTCCCTGTTTCTTCAGTTGGACATATGGCTCCACATAATGAAACAAATGAGATGAGGGTTAGCCCGGCATGTGAAACAAAACCTTTACCTTCTTTTGCTGCTTGTGCCTCTGACTCACTTTGAAACGATATGCTGAGCACAGGTCTCGTTCATAAAAACAGCTGAGTGGCTTGAAATGTATAAAGGCACCCCAGAGCAAAAGTGCTCTCACGTGGCAAAAGCTGGACCAGGCTTCATGTTTCTTTTCTTTTATCTTGGGGTATTCTCTTTGAGCTCAAGCCTCTCTGAGGTTGTTGGCAAGTGAGTGTGTGCTTGTACACACCAGTAGCATAGCAGAGTGCCTTGGTGCTGGCTGTCTTTGCCTGCACTTACTCTGTCGTAAAGTAACAATTCCAGGAGGCACTGGGGACTTGCAGTGTTTTTTCTGGTTTCTTTCTTTTTTTTAAAGCCTGTGCTTCAGAGAGGCTTAGATCAAGGTCAACTTTGCTTCCTGCACAGCTTTTTTCCTCACAGTTGCAGGCATGGAGTGACATGCCTCTCCAGGCCTGCCAGGTTGTAAGCTGACCCAGTGAGTGATGTCAGAGTCCCAAATGCCATCAAAACTGTTCTCCAGCCTCACCTGAAACTGGCTCTTCCTGTTTTCTCATATAATAAACAGTGTGGTAGTTGGTGAGTGCAGTTTTGGGGCCGTTTTTACTGGAGGGTGCAGACCTTGCTAGTGAATTTTGGGATCCTATTCTGAGAATGTGAAAGGCTGTCAGCTTATATAAAGTCTTATGCAAGGAATTATTCTAGGGAGAATTCAAAGCTGATTTTTCCTCCCACCTGTGGCTATCCGTTACATTTTGCCTACATGTTCTTTCCATGCCTTTTTTTATTCTTTAATAAACTTAATACCTAAGCTACCGAGCACATAGGTAATGCTTGATTGTAGACCCTAGTGCCTGTGCTGCAGTGCTGTAGCTCTGTTATTATAGAAGTGGGAATGTCTCTGGCCTCTTACTCAGCTGCTCTATGAGCAGGAAACAGCACCTCATTAACATGAGGTCAGACTTGTTGGAGTGAGTCTGGAGAAGGGTGGCCACCAAGATGATTAGAGGAATGGAGCACCTCTCATATGAGGAAAGGCTGAGAGAATTGGGATTGTTCAGCCTGGAAGAGAAGGCTTTTGGATGACCTAATTGTGGCCTTTCAGTACCTGAAGGGAACCTACAAGAAAGACAGGGACTTTTTACAAGGTCACATACTGACAGGACAAGGCAAAATGGCTTCAAACTGAAGGAGAGTAGGTTTAGATTAGATATTTAAGAGAAAGTTCTTTTCTGTGAGGGTGGTGAGACACTGGAATGGGTTGCCCAGAGAAGTTGTTGATACTCCATCCATGGCAGTGTTCAAGGCCACGCTGGATGGAGCTCTGAGCAACCCGGTCTAGTGGAAGGTGTCCTGCCCATGGCACAGGGAGTGGAACTAGATGACCTTGAAGGTCCCTTACAACTCAAACCATTCTAGGATTCTATGAATATCTTTTACTGACCAGTGACTGCTAGGTGTTGCCTTGTGGAATGAGAGAATAAGGTTATTTTATGGCATTTGGCCTTTCTCCTAGATATTTAGAGGTCTACTCTGACTATAAATAAATGTGTATAGTAATTGTCTCAGTGCAAGTTATTGATGGACCTAGTATTGTGCCGGCATGGCCTCTATGGTTGCAGACTTGATTGGATGAATGTGATCTGGGGGCCAGCTGCACTGCCATTATGGGATGTTGGGTGTTTTGGGGACATGGGCAGGGGTGAGGAGCTTGGGGGCAGTAGTGCTTCCAGCCCATGAAGCAGGTGACCCCATGGCAACACAGCATCAGGGCCTTGGGTGCACAAGGGAGCACCTTTATAACAACTCCAGTCAGGAGCAGTTTTGTATTGGTGTGAACTAGTAGGACCTGTGCTCTAAAAGTTTTCATCTCTCTCATGTGCCACAGAGTTGATGACATTGATCATGTACGGTGATGGAAGTTTCTGTCTTTATTGCTTTATTATTATCTCCGTGGAGAAACCAAATGGTTCTGTAGTGGAACAGTAAAGCACAGAAATACAGATAACAGCTTTTGTGTATGGTGATAGCACATAGTCTACATAGTTTACATTTACTCTCCTGTATATTTCAGAGCTCTGCAGGACAGTTTTAATTGAAAAATGAGTTTCTTTCATTGATTCATCTCCTTAAAAGGACCTTCCTTGTGGGGTGATTAGTGACAGGACACTGTATGCTGCTTCATCCTGCACTTTACTCTGGAAGAACCAATATTTCTGTACTAATTGTGTCCAAATATTGCTCCAATTCTGGAGCTAGGCAGCTACCTCTGAATTCAGTATGTTCTAATGGTCAGAAGGGACTTGCACTTTAATTTTTCAATTTGGCTTTAAAGCATTTGTCCCGATGTATTCTGAAAGAAAAGGACTCAAGTTCCTACAATACTGTTTCTACTGTCTTCTTAGATCTCCTGTGTGGATATTTGTCAGAGGTCTGTATAAGTGGTATCAAAGCAAAGGTGGTTAATAGGTAGAGAATACAACTGGAAAAAAATTTACACACACAAGCATTTCTGCTCAAAAACTAAACCTAAAAATTGTGCTTATCTGGTGTCAAAATGGAAGACTGCAGTATGACTTGCATTATGTATACAGTTGAAGCTGAGAAAATTCAACTTAATTTCAATTTTGGATTCTCAGAGAGAAAATTATCTATCAATAAGGCATTGCTGACCTGTAGTTATTGATAATAATATTAATTATAATAATTATACTTAATAAAATAAATCAATTCAGAAGCCTTTTCATATTTGGTTCTCAAATTGGAACGAAGGAAATTTCATCAGATTAAATAATTTTCTAGCAGTATGTCTAACACTCCACAGGATCTACTAAGGGCTGAGTCATTTCAATGTTAAATCAATAAGTTTAAAATTGTCCTTAATTCCGTGACTTTGAATACATTTTTTGGTACTTATATTTTCCCAAATTAAGAATTGTGGCATTAACTATAAAATATTTTAATTTGATTGCTGTCATCAAATGAAAATATTTACACAGTATGGTTAGTGTGGCTTTGTTGGCTAATAAGGATATTTTATAGATGTGTATACTTCAGCAATTATATAAAAATATTTCTTTGAATTCTAACATTTCCATTGTAGTTGATTTAGGAAACGGGGGATGAATTCCTTCCTATTTCTGGCATAATTAACTTTCCATTTACCCTTTATATCAAGTTAATCTTGGAAGGAGACTGGAACACAGATTCATCCATGCACTGAAAAGCAATATTCTAAATAATTTCTAGTATGACTTAATAGATTTTCCACACTGCACAAGTTTTGAAATTTTCAGTAAAGTTGCACTTTACAGGATTCTGGGTAACAACAGTGAATATGACAATATAGAAAAGCTGTAGGTGCTGACACTTAGATGAATAGAAAATTTCTTAATTCAGGAAATGGTTTGTTGTACTTTCTAAATAATGCAGGATATGGCAATTTAGTTAAAGGTATTTCACCCCATTCTTTCCATAAGAAAATTAACTTATTTAACTTACAAAAGCTCACGGATTCAATAAATAACAGTTTTTATTTGCTTAATTTGTAGTATTATAATTAATAATTAACATTTGTTATTTCAAGTTCATTTGAAATACAAAATAGGTTCATTTTTCAAAGTATAACAGTATAACCAGAGAAAAACTTGACTTAAATGAAGACCTCTATTCTAATACTCTGAAAGTGATTTTTCTCCACCTTGTTGCTTTTAACGAATTGAAGTTTTAAAGAAGATAAAGTTACCTTATTAAATATGACGACTGCTGAAATGGAAGAGAATAATAAGTAGTCAGCAGTGGTTACAGAAAATTGCTGTGGGTGATTTGGAGTAAGAGCTCAGGTTTCTAATAGCAATAGAAATCTAGCTTTTCCTCATGTTGAAACTAATTTAAGAGGTTTATTTCTTGCTTGCCTGTACTTTAATTACCAGAATGTGTTTAAATTGTTTACAGAAGATAGGTGTTTAACTGGTGCTGGAAGAATGCCTGTTCTGGATGAGGACTTCACATGGCAGTAGGTTCTTTCCCCCCTCGTGTGGCCTCGAGCGTATTTGCAGCATGGGACAGTACCAACAGGATACGCGTTCCTGGTGGCAAATCCACCTCTGCTTACTTCCTTGCAAGCAGTAGTCCTGTGAGGTTCAAAGTTATGCTTCCCGAATGTCAAGTCAGTAAACATCTTGTAAACTAGAGAACAATAACTCATAATTCTAAATTTTTTTTAAAAAGTATTTGATAACTTACTTTATATTTTGCCCCATTTTTGGCACTGGGAGGTTGAACTAGCAGGCAGAAGTCCTGAGATATTGCTTTGTTGTTTCATTTTACTCTTTCCCTTGCTGTTTATAATGTCACTTCTTGCAGCTTTGATCAAAGAAAGCTTTGAAACCTTTTTTCTTTAGCTTTGAGAAACTGTAACTCTAAATCAACCAATTTCATAAGCGTAGAGCCCAACTCCCTCTTGTTTAGACAAAGTCAGCCCCTCTCAGTGTGGTAACATGTACCTCTTCAGTGAAGAATCCAAACTAGAGAATTAGAGGGTTTAGTTCATCCAAAAGAATTCTGCAAGGTAACTTTGTAAAATGATGTAATTAAAAATGGCTGGTTTAAAAGGCTATTTCATGTACATTTAACAGAAATTAAACTAGACTTTCTTTGCATGCTCTTAATAATACAGTCTAAGCGGAAATGTGAAGTTGTATTGTGAGAAGACAGGAGATAAATAGAAGGATATCACAGGAAATAAACACATTAACTGAACCCATTTCAGACTGACTGAAGCACAGAAAGTAAGCAAACAGATTCACTAATGGATCAATTTTACTGCTTTAGCTTCAGTAATTGATCCTGAATCAGGCTCTGCTGTTTTGCCAGTTGCCTTCATTTTATCCCTTGCCAGCAAAATAACGTGCATCTAACGTCTCTGACAGTGGTATGATCCAAACATGTCTGTCCATCTTTGTGGTTTGTGACAAGATGATAGCATTTGTGCTTTCTTTACTTTCTTTTTTCCTTGTCCAAAGTATCAATCTTTACTCTTCTACCCTTGTTAAGGGTGGAGTCATACGACAAACTGGACAAAACCACAGAAAGTT
The DNA here is from genome assembly GCF_001715985.3 of Manacus vitellinus. NCBI lineage: Eukaryota > Metazoa > Chordata > Aves > Passeriformes > Pipridae > Manacus > Manacus vitellinus. The sequence goes on from NW_021940122.1 coordinate 3,512,941, forward strand.
TCGATAAGATAAAAAGGAAATATATGTGTGGAGTATTTGCTTGCACATCTTTTGTCTTTATTATTCTAATTGTGAACTCCCATTTTAATAGAATTATCATTGCATAACATACTGTGGTCATTGATGTGCTATATGAATTCTATTTTGTCTTGGGCTCAGCAAGATCATCGTGTCAGGGTCCTGCCAGATTAATAAACTACCTTTAAGGTAAAAGATGAAATACTAGTAGAAATATTAAAGCTAGGTCATGTATTATATTTCTTTTTTCCCATCTTGTTCCTAGTGTCGTCAGGAATTTGTATCTGAATATTGTTTACACTTTTTTGTCTAACAATTAATCAGCTCATGGGCAAGCCACAGGGCATTTTTGTTAGTTCTTCAAATCAAACATTTTTTGGCTGCTATTAAAGGTAGAGTCAGCTGATCAGTCCTGATTCCAAAGGAAATGTATAAGCTTGGCTGTGTAAGCTTGAAGATGGATTGCCTCTTTTCTTATTTACAGCTTGCATCATAGGTGATCCTTTAATAGAATTGCACATCTTATATCTATCTGTGGTTTCATCAATTATTCAGAGCTATTGGCCTCATATAAGTGTAGCCATCACTTCAGTTGAAAGCTTTAGGAAGGATATTTTTGGTCTAAGGAAGAATTTTCTTTGTCATCAAAGTAAGATCCAGAACTCTTGTACCAGGAACCACTGTGTCAGATCATAAACAATTATGTAACAGAAAAGCACTCTGTGAAGGACAAGCCTACAACCTAAGTAAGCTGAAAAGTCTACACCAAACAGACACCCAAAACCATGTTTGAAGGAGGATCCCTCAGTACGACAATAAAGCTGTCAAATTGTGGCAAATGATTTCAGGATACGCTATAGGTCTACCTAATTATATAAATATCTATTTGTATATGTTGCAGACATTATATATGTTTCATATCAGATTTTTAGATAAGGATAATAAGTCCTCTATTTCTGTTTAGATATACAATATTAATAGCACACTGTAATAACACCAGCTCGGTTGTTTGCAGGCTGGAAGGCCTCCTAGCACATTTCTCCTTCACTCTGCCTGTCAGATACATATGCAGGTGTGGAAATATTTTCCTTTCAGGGTATTTCTATTACAGAAGCTTCAGTGATCAATGCTGACCTGAGAAAGAGTTCATTGACTTCCCCTATGTTTCCTTCCGTGTGCCTTTACTGCTCTCACATACAGAAAAGGGAACAGGAAAATAGGAAAGTATCTCTAGATCTATTAATACTGAATTGAAGTTGAAAAGCATTCAAAGACATTCTTCTTGGAGAAGGCAAAGCTTAGCTAAACAATCTGCTTTTCACAACAAAGGAACTGGGTTTTTCTTTAGTTACATTCATAAAACTTCTCTCCCAGCTGACATTGATTTAAAGATTAAATTAGTACATTCATCTACATGACAGCTAAAAGAGAGTATATACTAGTTTGATAGGGATGGCAAGTGGTAAGCTAAAAAGGGGAAGCGAACTTATCATCATCTTTGATATAATTCTTAATAATTTAGAATAAATACCAACAGTAACTTTAATAATCAAATGCCTAAAAAATGCATAATAGTATGTTGTGCTAGGGAAATGTTACTACTTTTTTACAGCTGAAATACCAACAGATATGACCCACAGAAAAGCCACCTAAGGAATATCTGGCAGGGCTGGAAATGTGTTGTGGGTTAGCTCCAACTGTCAGCTCAGCCTCACTCAGCTGATCACTACCATCCCAGTGGGGTAGTGGAGAGAATTGGAAGGGCAAAATTGAGTGAACTTGTGGGTTGCATAAATACAGTATAATAGGTAACACAAAAGCTCCATCTGCAAGCAAAGCAAAATAAGGAATTCGTTTACTGCTTCCCATTGGCAGACAGGAGTCCATTGCTTTCCATCTTTGGGAAAGCAGGTCTTTACCATGTGTAATGTTTCCTTGGGAGGACAAATGCTATAACTCTGTACATTCCCCCTTCCTCCTTCCTCCCCTCAGGTTTATTGTTAAGTAGGATGTCATATAGTGTGGAATATCCCTGTGGTCAGTTGGAACCAGCTCTCCCTCTGTGTCCCCTCCCAGCTTCTTGTGCCCCTTCAGCTTGCTGCTGGGGCACGGTGAGAAACAGAAAAGGCCTTGACAAGCTGTAAGTACTGCTCAGCTATAACAAAAATATCCCTGTGTTATCAATACTGGTTTGGTCACAAATCCCAAACACACACCATGCAAGCTATTACACAGAAAATCAACAGCCCAAGGCAGTACAGGATAAAATATCCCTTGCCTTTTGAAGGTACAGAGGACTGACAGTTATGGCCTGCAGCATTAGAAGTGTTTGGAATTGCTACATGAGACTAAAAAAACTTGATAGGAGTCTTTCAGCAAGGGAACTCCAGGGGACCTAGCTCAATTTACTTAATTTTATCTCTTTTTTTTCCTCTTTCTCTACTCATGTGCTTTGTTTGTTTGGCTTGTTTGTTTTGTTTTGTTAATGTTACTTTATGGTATAGTGGGTCTATATTGCGTATTTCATTAGGCTAATTTCCAGCTGTGCTGTCACTGGCCACGTTGTACAGCTGTGAATAATTAGTATCTGAATCACCACTGGCACATGTGAGAAGCGTGGAAAAGAATCTCAAGAAGCAGGTGTGCAAGTGGGATATCATCTCTGATGTCTTAGTCATCGGGTTTGTGCCCACGACACCTTGGTATCTGAGCAGGGAGAGGTTTTGAAGGAAGTGGTAATATCTGCTGTTAGACCAGTTGAGATATTCAGAATATGGAAAGAATATCAAAGGCATGAGAGGCTTAACTGAAGTAGAAGTGGAGTTAAAACCTACTTTCAGTCTCTCAGGGACAGAAATGGAATCCATAAAAATTTTCAAATTATAGATGGTCCTGTATGGAGTCCCTTCCTTTCCACATGCCTCCTAATTTTGTTTCAATGAGTTTATATTTGGAAATGGTTTCTCCTTGTCTATCTGTTAATAACTACTTAGTGAATGTGCAGTCATAAGGCATTTTTGTAAGGCCTTCTGAAGATCCAAGGCTGGCTGTGCATGAGTCCAAGGGAGAATGGTTTTCACACAAAGAAGCAAAAGACAGTGTAAACTGAGGAATAGGATAAATATCCCAAATTTTAAAACCTTGTTGCCTTTTTGAAAAGACTCATCTACTCCAACACCTCAGTGTGTCAGTGACACCATTGTTGGCTCCTAGCACCAAAATTTGAAGTGATGGCGTATGAGTTAATTGCTGGCAAGAGGACTGGTAGATGTGTGTAGCCTGTGAGTCAGACCAACTAGTATTTAATTTAACATTATTTACTGGATGCATTGAGGGAAAAGACAGACAGTTTTGATTTCCTTATTTTAAACTCAGTGACTATACCTATGCTAATAAACAGTCCCAGAGGTTGTTCCCATATGCTGAGTATGATTTTGTTTATAATGCTGTCATGTGAAAAGGTGAGATTTAGTCAAGCCCTTGGGGTTTGATTAGTCTGTCAGCGCCCCAGGAAAGACCCTTGTACCTGACCAAGTCTATCAGTGTGCCGTTGTGGGGACTCTTCACCAAGTAGTTTGCTACATGGAAGGGCAGTTTGAATGACTTGTTCATGGTCACAGAGAAAGGATCAAACAGAGAAATCCCCTCCTGGGTCTCCACACCTGTACCAACTACCAGCAACTGCCAGGGCCCTTGAAGGACTCACATTAAGAGGTGACAGAATAACACTCTTTATTAATATAATTGTGACAGGTCAAGTTTCAGGATTGCTAGTGGTAGTATCTTACTGCAAAAACGTGTTCAAAGCAATATAATTCAAAGCAACATACTAACAAGTTCTAATCCCTAACAAAAATTAGTTCAAGGTAATGGTTCAGCACACATGGAGGATAGTTCTCACCCAGTAGGTGTCTCTACTGGGGAGAAGACAGATTCAGCCAGTCGACTGATCCCAGAAGTCACACTGTCTTCTACAACTTCTCCCCATTCTTAACTCACTTTTATACTATTTATTTATGTTTGGCTGGAGTTTGAGTGACTTTAGTCATGCATCTTACTCAGTGAGGGGTAGTCATACCTTGGGGGCAGACATCTCAGTACAGCACCTGAGAAAACCTTGGGATGGAGACATGCATCTGTCCAAGGAGAGTGATTTTCACCACGGTTGCTGATTCAACAGTGAGACATCTTCCTATATCTCCCTTGGTTTTCAGGTGCCGTGTGGCTTATCAGGTAGAAAGTACCACCAAGTTCTGTCCTCTGCAAGGGTTTTGACAGAGCCTGGTTGTGCTGTCTCCACTGAGCTCCACCCTGTTTAGTCCCCCTTGGATTGTATTGTATGTGGGAGGTTGGGTATGCTGCCTGCATACTATCCAGGGAGTAGCAACTGTGTTTTCCACTGTAATTTCTCTATTGTTATCTTTTAGCCCCTTAGTCATCTTCCCACAAATGCTCAGCTAATGTTGCTGATCCGTTTTGGCCTCTGCCAAATAACACACTTCCTGACAATTCACAGGCATAGCTTGAAAGTTGACAAGGACCAAAATGTTTAGGGCTGTAAGGGGGTTTGAGTACAAGAGTATGTGAAAAAGGGCCAGTCTATATTAAAGAGTAAGTGGTGAGGGAGCATTTACCCTCCCAGTATAGACATTAGGTATGCAGTGAATAATGTACTTTTGTCAGCAGTCCACAGTAAAACAGTTGTGCAGCTGCCGCTTGCCATGGATTACCAGGGATGAATCTGATGTGGACTTGGAAAAGGGTATTTTTGGTCACTATATTTGATTCTGACAAGAAAATTTGGTGGATCACAACAGTATTTCTTTTTAGAACAGACCATCTTCTCCACTAGTTTGTGTAGTTTATGTATCATCATCATCTGTATGAATATGAAATAACTAAGTGGTGTTTTGATCTGTTTTTCTATTACATAATTTTTGCCTGGAAGCTGATGTGGCTCATTACCTCCTCTCATACTGGTAAACACTGCAGGTAGATGAGAATGGTAGTGAAAAAATGTGGCTGTAAAATTCTGAAAAGAACATATCCTTACACTTCTGAAGTGCCATCCTAATTCCTGAAAAGAGGAAAACTGAAATTTATATTAACCGCTTCCACCCTGGTCAGTGTGGGGCCACCTCCTCGAACTACATCTCCCAGGATGCACCCGCAGCCTTGCTCTGCTGCCTCATGGCAGCATGAATCTTGCTGATTCATGGGTGATGATACCCGCTGGGAAACCTCTTTTCAAGCAGTCAGACATTTTGCTGCATAGCGTTTTGGCCAAAGTCTTGTCTTTCCAATGTTTGCAACCCTTTGTGATTTCCAAAGACAAGTTAGCCAGCTCAAGGTAATGGCTTTAGCTCGTCCCTCGTCTCTGAAAATGCTCTGCATTCAGTCGAAATTCTGCTACTCGCAGCTGATAGACAGGGAAACAGAGACGTGGTGTCTAATCCGCAGTGAATAGCACAGCTTGGGAACAGAGTCCAGGTCGTGTGCCCCCCTGCCAAGTATGCTAGAATAGATGGCTTAAAGGTGAAAGGCTGCATCTGTGAGACTGCCGGCCCTCCTTGTTTAGCAGCGATTAACATTCCTGAAAAGCCTACCCAGGCTTATGGCAGGTAGTCATGATTTACTGCCTGTGAGCGTCTTTATGTAAGGATTTACATGCCAGCTGTAGTAAGCTCAGATGCCTGCAACCTTAAAAATTAATTTTTATTATTTTAAAATCTCTCCTTGATTTAAATAAGGAATATTCCTAAGTGTTTCTACAGTAATAACATGGAGATATGTAACTTCTTCTGGAGGAAGTAAACACTGAGGCATTGAACAGATTTGTTTAAAAAGGGGAAATAGAACCCAGAACTGGACTTTCTAGTTCAATTCCTTTCTGCACTGGCACAACAGATCACTGTCTGTTACTGGATCACCCCAGTTTCCCCGCCTGCAGTGGTTTGGCTTTCCTGCCTCCAGTAATAAGGTACCTCCCCTTGTAACGCAGCAAAGCTAAATTTAGCCTCTGCAGAGTGCACAGTTCCTATATTTAGTGCTGTGAAAGTCAGACTTCAGCAAGGAACTGGCTAAACTATGAGGTGTTCTGCAGTCCAGGAGACAGAAATAGAAACACAGCAAAGTGCCTCTTTGGGTTTCCCCCTTCTGGCCAGGCAGCAATGACAATGGAGGACTCTGTGCAAGGACGGGCTTTTAAAAAGAATATACATCCCGGCAGTTACCATGGGATTCCCGAACGTGAGCAGACAAAGAGCTGCAGTGCCGCTGGGAGGGCACAGAGGATAGCTGCTGGCTTTGTGACGGAGGAGGCTGCTAGCAGCTCGCCCAGCCCTGGCAGCGCCGTGCGGGCAGCAGTGGTGGCTCTGGCAGGCTGATGCAGCATCTGCAGGTGCCAGGAGCACTGCAGGGGTGATTCAGGCTGCATTTTACTCCTCTGCCCTACGCTTGGGTGTCTGCTCACAGATGATATATGCAGAAATATGCCTGTGCTTGTATGTACCTAAAGGGCCTGATTCTCACGTACCCAAAGCTTGCCTAGGATCAGCTTGGCATCATTTGTAAGGCAAAATAACACCGTTTGTTAAGCCAGGTGATGTGTCTGGGAGGGAAACAGGAAATTTGAGGGCACTCTCCTTCGGGTCTTGCATTAGAGCAGGTGATGTAGGCCACAGATATGCAGTGGGGGCGGAAATGTCTCGTGGCTTTTACTCGTGACCCCGACCAGGTGGATGAGTGAGTTGGCTGCGGCGGCACCCACCCCGATGGCCGTGTGTGCTCTGCTCTGGCCCTCGGGCCCCCAGGCACGGCGGGCACCGCTAGAGGGCTCGCAGGATGGGGCTTACCACGTCTAAAAGAAAACTAATTAAAACTGTGGTATATTCTGGCACTGAGCCCTTTTTGTCCTAGCGGTGGAGGTTAACAGAGTTAACGTAAATGGGTATTCAATGATCACTTCAGACTGCCTCTTGGATACTGCCAGCCGTGCAATTTAATTCCTGTGTGAATCAGAAAGCATCTTTTGGACGAACATCAGATTGATTTGGTTTTTGCATTCAGGTCTGCAGAGTTTGCACCTTAAAAAAGACTGGATTAAAATCTGATCTAAAAGACTGGTATGTTAACGGAGATGAGCTTCCATCAGCATATCTTAAAACTCTTGGGAGGATCACGTAAACAGTCTAGAAAGAGAAGTATATAGGACTAGAAGATTCCTGAAATGATCCCCTGCTTTCATAGCCATCAAACCATACAATGATAAATCTTTTTTTCAGCTGATCTTGTTATTTCTTAAAAATAGCCATGTTTTTTCCCCTGCTGTACTCTTCCTGGGAGGCTCTTCCAGAGCAGCACAGGTAGAACTGTTCTCTAATTTCCAGCCTAATTTTATTGTGGCTCACTTATTCCCATTTGTTCTTGTGTCATTTTCTCTTCATTAGCTCTTCTTCCTCCCCAATGTATCTCCTCTATAAATATGCCTGGGATAATCATGTTTTGTGCCAGCCTTTGCCGGGCTGGGCTAAACAAGCAGAGCTCTTCAAATTGCACATTCTAAAATAGGCTATCAAACTTTGGGACAGTTGCCACAAGGCATAAGTACCTTTTTTTCCCCTTCTTTTACCCATTCGTCTGTTAGAGAACATTGCTCAAGTAGGGTTACTGTGAGATGGGAAAAATTTGCCATTATGTCTTATTATGAAGTGTGGCAAAAGAGTAGTTTTCTGAGGCAGAATATTGCACTGAAACACCCATTTTATGATGCAAATTGGCAGGTACTGGTCTAGATGGGCCATTTGCCTTTTCTAACACTTTGATTTCTAATTTTTTAATGCAGAATAACTTAGTTGGTGTAGAGAAAATCATTCTGGTATAAACCAAGGAACATGACCTCACAGAAAAGACTGAAAACAAAGCATCAAGAGCAGAGCCTTCAAAACATCTCAGATTTCCCTAAATTTTCTGTGAGATTCAGAAGCATATTAAAAGCATTCAGGGCAACTTTCACATGTTAGCTGCTTCTCCCATATGGGCTGGTTCTTGGAAAAGAGAAAATGTTTTTAGCCTTGTGACATTATCCTAGACTGCAGTGAGACCTCTGTTCCTTTTAGCTCTGTCTCCTGGCTGGATTTCCATGCATGTAATGTGTTGCCATTGATGCTTTTGACTACTCCTTTCAGCTGGGCACCAGCAGCATGCAGCTGGCAGGCAGTGAAAACTGAATCTGTATAGAATGAGTAGAGGGAAGCCTCTCTGAAGAGCAAAGCTGAGTCCATGCAGTGCTCAGTCCATGCAGCAAAGCAGAGCTTGTGGCTGAGAACAGTCAGTCAGTAACCATTGCTGACCGTGGAATCACAAAATCTGAACTGTCCTGGGGCCAGTAGTGTTTGCCACACCCTGCAACCACGAATGACAGGCAAAGATAATCCCATGCCTCCCAAGTTCTGATTTAACTTGTCTGTTACTCTCCTGAGTAGTCATTAATTTACACAAGCATTAAGTGTATCTGAAAAAGTATATCTGTCTTGACGTTCTTTGGCTCCCTGTTCAGGGCAATGCTTTGACAAAAAAGAGCAGTGAAAGGGCATTATTTTAGCTGGAGGCCAAAAGCTGCCAGAAAGGAATGGAAAGGGAGGGGGATTCCACGCTGAAAGTAATTAAAGAAGATGAAGTACTTAAGTGAAGTGAATGCTTCACTGGACATCGAGTTAATGCTGAATTTTACTGGTCTGGGGAAAAAAAGCTGAAATGTTGCTGCTCAGATTTGTGTTATTAATTTTCTTACATGCTACTAAATGACCCAACTCACTTTCTTGTGGGAACAGAATATGACCCAACCAGCTTCCAGAAGACTTCAGGAAAAAACTTAGTATAAAGAAAGCCAACTCTGTGCTATGTGATTAGACAGTGTGTGAATGATTTATTATCATCTCACTGGTAGATCCAAGAGCCAAAGAAAATGGAGACCTTGTTGGGCAAACAGTGCCCAAGAGATGGAGTCACCGTTCCAGTTACTTGTAGTCTGAACAAATGTAACAGAGAAACAAGGGAGGATGTGGTGTTGAACTAAAAGGGAGGTAAGAAGTGATACCAGCACGGTGTGATGTGGGAACACATGCTGCTCCAGGAAGCATTAACGGCTCACAAGCAACTTTATCCCCTCCTCACAATCACTCTGCACTTAAAGAAAGATGATAGATTTTCTGCTACTGTAGGAGCTGTATTTCACTTAATTTCTATCAGCAGAGTGACTGCAGGTAGCTTCCTATGGCCTGGCTGTGTGGCAGTTGCTAAGGTGATGTCTAAAAGGTCAGCTCCCAGAGCCTGTGTAGCCCTGTCAGTGCATTGACTTGCCTCAGCAGCAGGGCCCAGGCACAGCCTGGTGTGGAGCCCCTCTGCCCAGCACTGGGGCACCTTCGGAGCAGAGGTACCCAGGGAGATCTGGCTGGGCTGCACCCACCTAGACAGTAATGCAGCTCAGCTTTTGCCTGAACCTTAAACCTTTGTTGTTTCTCTGAATCACATGACACTAAAGCTGTGGTGAAAACCAGATTTGCACAGGTCTGTTGCCAAATTCCCAGTAAGACTAATAAGGCCAGGATTTCAGCCTGGCAAGCTATTCAGCAATGCTCTCCTCACAGCCAAGATTAGCCAAGATATGCAAAACCCTTTGTGATTTCCCCCTTCATGTTACTAGTTCACCTGCTAACTAGCTACAGAGTACCAGTTGCCCTTTTTCTGTCTCTCAGGTACTTGTTTCTGTTGCCAAAACATCTCCCTCCCTGGCAGGCAACATGAGGGAGGATGGCACCCCTCTCTCCTTCCCCAGATGGTCACTGCTGTCTCCTTCTCAGCCACCAACTGCTGAATGTGAAGAGATTCATGACACGAGTGTTGACATAGTGAGAGGCTGAGAAATTCCCTGGCTTGTAGTACTGTCCTCAGCCCGACCTTCCTCTTCATCTGTATTTTCATTTGCCACTCAGGGTGGAGGAGAGCAGCCGTGAGTCATCCTGGGGGCTGATGATTCATATTTTCAGTCAGAGCAGTCAGCATGCTGAGGGTTTCTCAAGGCTCTGCCCAATCTTTCATGCCCAGAAGCTCACACAGAGTTTGCATATGGGTTTTCCTCACTATGATTTCTAGCCCCCGTGGTTTTTCTCTCTATTTCATTGTTTCCTCCCTTGCCAGTAGCTTTTTCCTCCCCCCATGACCTACCTCTGAGCTTTCCAGTTCCAGACGGCATCTGTCTGGTCCATATGTGCTAGCATTTTCCTCTAGCATCTTGTGTGCTTTAGCTGCTTGGAGAGAGCCCACTAGTATTTACTGTCTGTGTGAGATGCTGCTTTGTCATGCCTTGGAAAGCCTGCGTCAGTGTTCTTTAGGTTATGCTAAGAAATACCACATTCTTTTAAATGCTCAGTTGCTAACCTGTATGTGTTGATGTATGTCATCTCTTGCAGCTGGTATCAGCATAGAATCGTAGAATGGTTTGGGTTGAAAGGGACCTTTAAAGATTATGTCGTTTTAACCTCTCTTCCATGGGCAAGGACACCTTGCAGTAGACCAGGTTGCTCAAAGCCCCATCCAGCCTGGCCTTGAACACTGCCAGGGATGGGCATCCACAACTTCTCTGGGCAACTTGTTCCAGTGTCTCACTACTTTCACAGTGAAGAATTTCTTCCTTATATCTAATCTATATGCTCTTGTAATACGTCCCTTTCTAGCTCTCTTGCTTCAGGTACAGAAAGGCCAGGCTGAACAACCTCAAGTCTCTCAGCCTGTTTTCATAGGAGAAGTGATTCAGCCTTCTGATGATCTTCCTGGTCCTCCTCTGGACCTGCTCCGGCAGGTTCTCATCCTTTTTATGTTAGGGGACCCAGAGCTGGACACAGTACTCCATGTGGGGTCTCACCAGAGCAGAGGGGCAGAATTACCCCCCTTGACCTGCTGGCCATGCTGCTTTTGATGCATCCAAGGATACTTTTGGCTTTCTGGACTGTGAGTTCACGTTGATGGGTCATGTTGAACTTCTCATCTGCCAAAACCCCCAGGTCTTTCTCCTCAGGGCTGCTATAGATTTGTTCTCCAACCAGCCTGTATTTGTGTTTGGGATTGCCCTGAACCAGGTGTGGGACCTTGCACTTGGCCTTGTTGAACTTCATGAGGTTTGTACAGGCCCAACTCTCAAGCCTGTCAAGGTCCCTCTGGATGGCATCCCTTCCCTCCAGCGTGTTGAACACACCACACAGGTTGGTGTTGTTGGTAAACTTGCTGTGGGTGCACTCAGTCCCTCTGTCCATGTTGCCAACAAAGATGTTGAACAGCACCAATCCCAATATCAACCCCCGGAGGAACACCACTCATTACTGCTCTCCACGTGGACATGGAGCCATTGACCACAACTGTTTGAGTGTGACCATCCAGCCAAATCCTTATCCACCACGTAGTCTGTGCCTCTCCAGTTTAGAGACAAGGATGTTGTGTGGGACAATGTCCTATGCTTTGTACAAGTCCAGGTAGATGACACAGTTCTCTTCCTTCATCCACCACTGCTGTAACCCTATTGTAGAAGGCCACCAAATTTGTCTGGCACTATTTCCCCTCAGCGAAACTATATTGGCTGTCACCAATCACCTCTGTATTTTCCATGTACCTTAGCATAGTTTCTGGGAGGATCTGCTCCATGATCTTAACCATGGGTTAAATGGCTACTTTCCAACTGTGCATCTGTGGTTCTTAAAATACCCATCAGTCCCAAGCTGATGTTTGCATATCATCCATATCATCCATGGTGACTGGCTGAAGCAGCTGCCAGGCCCAAGCATTACTTGCCATCTCTTCTTCTTTGAGGTTCACCTTCACATCAGACTGCAGTATCTAGAAGCTGCACACGTGGGATCCTGGGGAACAAGGGCAAGCTAGGAGGTTGTCCACACGTGAGGGAAGTCTGCTCCAAAAGGGGATGATGAGAGACAACCTTGAGATGGTTCATGAGAAGCTGCAGGAAAAATTCGGCTTGCTGTGTAAACCAGTGGGGATATTAGAAAGAGATCTGAATGAGAAGGGCATATGAGAGGTGAAATATGCTGGGAAAACTGGAGAAGAGGACAGCATTGAAGGCAAGCAAAAAAGTAATTGAAGTAACCCTTCCCAGCTCCTTTGAACTGAGTAATACTCTGACATTCAAAAGCACCAAAAGATAAACACACAAAAAAAGAATTTATTTTTATCATACAATGTCTGACTGATGTGTTGGCAATGTTTTGTTGTCGCTCTGCATGGCTTTTAATTAAGGTTACCTAGAAACAGTAAGGGACAAAAGTGTTTGACCATGATTGATTTCCAACTATGGGAGAGTTTGTAGAAAAAACAAAAAATATCATGGCGAAGAATGGAAAGCCAAATTATGTTGTCCTCAGTCTTTTTAGTTTCTCTTTACTTGTAGGCTTTTTAAGTAACAGAAAAATAGAAAGGGATTTTGCAAGCAAGTTACAGTTTAGTTCCATCATATGTTTTCTCTGATTTCTTTTCCCAACTTGAAAAGAAAAAGGGAGAATGGAGAGAGAGAAATTAAAAATAATTTATTTAGGGCTCTTAATTAAGAACCCTAAACAAAAGTAAGTTAAACTTTTAATCTTACTACAAATTTTCTTCACAATACTAATTTTTTAAGAAAGCCAAAGTTTTTTTGTTTGTTGGAGAAGAAAACCTAACCAAAAATTGAAATTACAAACTACTCTGTACTTGACAGAATGGACAGTTGGCTCATGCTCTCTGGATGTGTCTTTGCTTCAGTAGATTCAAAGATGCAGTATATGTAAAGAAAACTAGTAACTATACCATTTACCAAACTGTAGTGCATCTCACATTTTGTGTGCTAGGTTAAAAACCTTGTATTTCATCTGAACCAGGTCACGGATGGATAATAAATAGATGAGCTGCAAGAGGCTTTCAAGGACGTGAAGCTGCTCTCTCCCCTTTGTCTAATTATGAAGTCTAAAAGAGTATCAGTCTAGGAAGTGCATATACATAGAATTTCTCAGATCAAAGTCACCCCAGAACAAAAGATTTGCTGGAATAAACTAGCTTCCAAAAAACTCTGAGTAGTTGCAGTCTTAGTGGAGCCAAGGCCCCTGGAAGCTGCCAGCCGTGTTGTGTGTCTTTTGGCACCTCTGCAACATATATAAATAGCTGGGGACCTTTCTGCAGCCAGGAACAAGTGAGATGAAAAAAGGCTCTGTTTCTAAATTTGAAAAGAAAGCTGTAAACAACAGGCATGCTGTTTTTAAGTATGCCAGGGGACTTCAGGAGTCTGGCCTTTGGTCCTCTCTCAAGGCAAGGTCAACTTCCCCTCTGTTTTGTTTTGTAAACGCAGACAGTGCATGACTACGGTTTGGGACTGCTCTTTCCTGAGGACCAAATTTCAAACAGGGAAGACAAAACTTATCCTGGTGTGATTGGAGGCCCCACACTCAAACCTTTGCTTTGATAAGGCTTTGCTTCTGGGTTGTCCAGAGTGGTTGCCTACAATACTGCTGTGCAGTTCCTGTACTTAGTCCAGCCTTTGAAGATGTCAGGCAGGGTTATTTTCAGGGGAAATCAGAGCAATAAAGACCTTGGGCCGTGAGACATAGTGCTAAATTAAGTAAATGACAATTCACTACAATTCAACTACAATTCAACTACAGTTCATATCCTACTCCTGTCCAGGACCACCCTGTATTTGGCATCTGACCATGTGAATTTGTAACAGGGCTTAGACGTCTTTGCTGTTCCTTAGTCCTATTCAAATGCCAGCCATATTTCAAACATCTGTTTACTCTGCACACTCCACACAGTGAGCTAGAGATTCTGTTGATGGTACAGTTTTAACCACTTCTGATCAGGCGAGAGCAACGTGGTCTACTCAGAGAAGCAAAGTTGTATGTTAAACTGTCATTTCCCAAGTTTCCATCATCTAAAGAGTCAGGGTCTCATTCTAAATGTTTTCATTTATTCTTCCTTGAAAATTCTGCTACATTATTTTGCAGAAGTGTTTGTGTAATTTCATAGAATCATAGAACGATTTAGGTTGAAAAAGACCCAAAGTTCCATATTTACATGTTTGTGCATCTGAAGAGAAACATAATACAACAACAACTGAGGACTTTCCCAACCACAGTGTTAGGTCAACGGCATTTTAGTTCTTTTAGAAAAAAGGATTGTATAGTACACTAGGAGCACAACTGAAGGCAGTGGCTACCTAGGTGGTATTGTGCATCAGTGAAAGCTGGAGCTGAGTCGGCAGCTGCACTTGCTGCGTTTCACACCTCAGCAGCTCATAACTACTAGAATAACTTTTCAATTATTCCTCCCTGCAGATGAGGTTATGAACTCCAGAAAAAACATAAACCAATGCCTAATCTCCAAAATTGTTCAAGGTGCTTCAGTTTATTAAGTCTTTTGGCTGCTTCTTGCAGGCTTTTCTGGGTCACTGAAATGACCCTTCAAAGTTTTCAGCACTTTACAGGGGAGGCCTGGCTACAGGCATTTTTCTTAACTTGTTTTCATAATATGTTTCAAATACTATTCTTTAGAGTAATTGTTTCACCAGTTTTCTTCTTCCATCTTTGTAAAGCTACAAGGAACAATTTTTATATACCATTTTACTTTTGTTTCTTTTGGGGTCTAGGCTTGACATAGGAGAGAAAGGTTAGTTCTGTGTATGAGCAAAACATTTGCTGTGACACCTTCTGTTGTGCTATTTGAAAGGATGCTCCTTCCCCTATTTGGCCAGTTACTTTTACCCAGCTGCTTTTTCCAGAATCTACAGCCCATTTATCTCAAATGGTCCAGGACTATTCAAACATTTGTGCAAAGCATGTTTTCCTCAGAGAACTTTTTGTGGTTTAACCACAGCTGGCAACTAAGCAACTAAACACCACAGAACCACTCACTCACTCACTCCCCCCCAGTGGGATGAGGGAGAGGATCTGAAGACCAAAAGTGAGAAAATTTGCGGGTTGAGATAAAAACAGTTTAATAGGTAAAGTAAAAGCAACGTGTGCAAGGAAATCAAAATGTGGAATTCATTTGTTCTTTCATTCACCAATTCCCATGGGCAAACATGTGTTCATTCACCCCCAGGAAAGCAAGAGTGTAATGTGTAACGTGTGTCCCCTTGCTTCTTCTTTCCCCAGCTTTATGTCCTGAGCATGATGCCATATGGTCTGGAATATCCCTTTGATCAGTTGGGGTTGGCTGTCCTGACTGTGTCCCCTCCCAATTTCTTGTGCACCCCCAACCCACTTGCCAGTGGGGCAACATGAGGGGCAGAAAAGACCTTGGTTTTGTGTAAGCGCTGCTCAAAACATCCCTGTGATATCAACATTTCCAGCACAAATCCAAACCCCAGCCTCATACTAGCTGCTGTGAGGAAAATTAACTCTATCCCAGCCAAACCCAGCACAGATCTCCAGTCTGTTACAGGTTTTGCCTTTTCTTATTTTTCCACAGTGTTCTTGGGAGTGTCATGACACTGTTCGTTGATTGCATCTGTCACCACAATAAACTTAACTTTATAAGTAGAATGTAATAATGTTTAATAACATACAGCAGAGTCTGGACACTACAAATGAGATCAATTTCTCTGTCTCCCATGGGAGCACTGTTCTTCCTGTTTTGTAGGCAGAATAGGGCCTTGAAGAATGTCCCAAGAAAACCATAGCAAAATCCAGTTTGTTTTCTGAATCCTTTTTTGTTATCCTAATCAGAGGACCATCCTGCTTTGCTGGCATTCCTCTGGTGCCATGAATTACGATGTGCTTAATTACCAAGTAGTGGTGTTCTTCCATGCAAAAATGTTTTGTTCCTAAATCTTCATCACAGCTTCAAGACACATGAAATAACTGTGTGGATGAAAGAGCTGTTACTTTGGAACAGCTGTTCGAATGCACATAAACACTGTGCTGAAATGGCTCAGGCTATTTTGCATATGATTTACATTCGTAAGAGGCCTTAATAACTGTTTCTAGTATGAAATGTCAGCTCATGCTTACAGCAAACACTGATAGAAGTTGCAGTAGTGCCAGAATGCTGTTCTACTCGCTTAAATGCTGAGAGTGGAGATGACTGGGGGAAAGCTGGCTCAGGAATATGTAATGTGGGACACTTCTCACCTGTTTCCTAATGATATTTATCCATTTTATTCCCAAGGTTCCTACTTCTAATAGCTTTCTAATGTCCTTTGTGCTGGGCATTAGGATGGCTTCAATTGGATTCCTGGTGAAGAGTTTCTGCATAGATGATGCTATGTTTTTTTTTTTTTTATTATCATAACAAGGGAAGTATCAGGGCAGCGGGGAGACAAAGCTATTCCCTGAGTGCAGAGCTAGGCTAAAAGCTCATTGTGGAGTGATGGAAGCATATTTGGGGTGTGGAAAAAGAGAGGGCTGCAGTCTCTATGACACTGCTGTTCCTCTTAAAGAAAAATACTTTATTTTTCATCTGACATGATGAGTTCCTAAGTGATTAGCAGGAAAATGCAGAGATATATCAAAATAACTGCATTTTGGATATTCAATATAAATGCAGGCAACTGTATGTGATGATGAGAAAGGCAAATATGTGCCTCAGCACGCATCCAGGGGAAGGTTTTATCCATGATCTTAAGAGGTTATGTTCTGAGATAAAATGTCTAAAAGTGTAGAATGCTACTGGACTGTGTCTGGGGCTCCTTTTCCCACCTTAAAACTGGTGTTAGCATCTGAAATTGAAGGCTATTCCAGTTAAGAAACTGAGAGTTTGTAGGGCTGAAGAGTGGTAAAATGTAGGGGATAATGAGTGGGAAACAGTATTTTATGTGCTTGTCAGGTCATGACATGGCTGTGTACAGATTGATACACTAGTAACTTCACCTTCTCAGCAGCCTAATTACAGAACCTGCCTCTTTTAAGTGAAGGATGTCATTTTTCTAAACACAATTAGATCCTTTAGGATGCATGGAGACACCTCATGTTATTTGCAAAAGAGTCCACATATCCTACTTAAGGTCAATAAGTGAAATAATTTTCATTTCCTTATTTGCATTGTGGATTAATTTTTTTAAAAAAGCTAATGCTGAGAGGTAAGATATGTCACAATTTATGCTTATTTCCTAACTAATTTGTACCTGTGGTCACAATAATTACAAAACGTTTTCACCATTTTGGGACCCATCGCGTGCATGTCACAGGATTATTTTGAAATTGACTATATATTTTTTTAAGGAATTTATAAAGATTATTTTCTCCCTACTTTCCAGTTCTCACATAAAAGGCATAAGCAATTTTTTGTAATAGTGTAATTTTAATAGGTATTGTAATAGTGATATGTAAAGCATTAATCAGTCTGAATCTGGAATGACTTACCTCATGGGGCTTACTATGATTTCCTTTCTAAAGAATTATCCTTCTGTTCCAGAGAAATTTGTTTTCTCAGTGATTGCTTAATCATGCTTGTTACTGTAAGAGTTAGGTTAGACAAAGCACAGAAACGAAGTCTCAGCTTTAACAGAGGTGACCAACCAGACAAACCAAGTACATGCTGCAGAATGCTCAGATTGAAATACATATATATAACAAAATTGTTAACCAAACAGTTGGTTTTCTTTTCTTCTTGTTACTTATTTAGGTTTTTTTTCCTCTTCTTCCTTCTCCTCCTCTATATTTCCTCTTCCTTCTTTTTGTCTTCTTCCTCCCTGCTTTCTTTTCCTCTCTGTAGGCCTGCTTGATCACAGGTGGAGAACTACATTTTTAGACCCCAATTCAGTGGAGAGTTTAAACACAAAACTTAAATCTTTTGCTAGGTCAGTGGTAGGTTTTAACCTCCCATTAGATATGCAATTTAGTGAAAGGATTTGCAAATAATATGACTTGCATTGACACTGGAGGAAGAACCATCGCTTTTTTTAGGCAACCATTGGAATTTCAGGATGTCTTCTATGTAAGCACTGTATGAAATTTATTCTGTTACTGAAAGCAAAGAAGAAATCTAGTAAAAATCTCTGCTGACAATCTATAGCAGAGGATCAAAGAAGTAAGAACTAGCATTGATGTAAAAATTGTACAGATTAGTGGGCACTTAAAGAAGGGGAAAATAAATTCCTTAGGGTACTGAAAATATACTCTTTTTAGTTGTTAATCTGGAGGCTAGTTTGGTTTGACTAACAAAGAGAACAAAATCTGTCTGAGTTTTATAGCTGTGGTCCCATTTTTTCAGCATAATTTAAAACAAAATATGGTATTGCCACACTTGTTTAAAGGCTGTTCTTGAATTCCACATTTTGTTCTGAGCTGATGATCTGAGGGCTTTTCATTTTCCTGCCTCCAGCCAAGGTTTCCTATATTGCCAACCTGATTTATACTGAGACACGTATATTTGAGTTCTAGTTCCAGTGTAAGGTTGAGTTGAAATGCTTATTGCTGTCCCTCTCTGGCAATGGTGAGGTGTCTAATTATGAATGCAAAACTATAAATCCTATTTGCTAGAAGGAATACAATTGTGAAGATGTCCCTTAAATTTTCAGGTTAGGTTTAGATGCAAAGCCATCTCATATTGACCTATGCAACATCCACCAAGTCTCCATCCAAAGTGGTTTACTCATATTATAGTAACAGCTAGGCCATAAGAGTCTAAAGGGAATGATATAAATGAAAAGCACAGAATAGGGATGGGAAAAGTTGTGGTGGTGTGCAGCACTTGATCACTGACAGCTGTGTACAGCTGTAACTCAAAAAGCAGCAAACAAGCTGCTGCCACAAGAAAATTCCAAGCTTACAAGTAGAATTTTGTTTTTCTTATTGGATATGTTTGGATGTTACTTTGAACTATGTATTACCCTATAGAATTAGCTCTCTCATCTGATCTTAAAAACAGTGTTCAGACTTAATAGTTTAAAAGAGAAACAATGGAAATTTTCCAGGAAAGCGAGCAGGCAATTCAGTTTCCTTGCAGGACACAGGGCAGTAGGTTCTGCAGCTGATTCATCAACCTGCCTGCAGTGGGGAGACAAACCTCTGCAGCCCTTCTTGTACTGGAGCTGTGCCTTGTGTCATTTTGCCATGCTTCAGCCACAGAACTGGTTCCAAAAGCACTACAAGGCAGTCAAGTTAGCAACCACTCTGGGAGTGCATTCCTGCTACAAAACCCTGGAAACTGTCCTTTCTAAGTTGCTAGAAGCACTAATAAAATCAGTAGCTCTTGACAAGCCAACAGGCTTGAAAGGCTGTCCTGCTGGTGGTATCCCCAGTGTCCATCCAATTACCATTCAGTAGTGAAGAAGAGTGGGAATATGTGGTTAAGTGTGAGTCAGGCACCAGTACAAGCCTGCGATGAGGCAAATGAGGCTGAGAACAGGATTTGTATTATGATTAATGCTACTGAATAGTACTGGATAATACTCATTCTTTATGTGAAGTCACTGTGGGTGATGGCTTGCAAATGCAAATGCTCCCTGTCTAACTGGCAGAAAGATGCCGGTTAAGCCAGCTTCATTCCAGATAGGGCACAGCAGTACCTGCATGTGTTACTGCTCCTTCAGCTTTCAGAGGAGAATCATGGAGAAGCTGGGGGACACACACAGAAATCTGAGTGAAGGCAGAGAATGGTAGGCAGCAGGTGGTGAGCTCTCCATGTAAAGGCTGCAGGCTTCCCCTTCGTGCCACAGGGATGGTACTCGCTGCTCTGCCCAGCTTCTGCTCTGGTGGAGAACAGAGCTGGCACAGCCCACTGTTTTTCTAGAGGAAGCCACCTACGAATAGATGGAGACAACAGCTAACCTGGGAACATGAGCTTGCTGAGAAGCTTGGAAGCCTATGGCACACAAACAGTGCTCCTGTGCTTATTCCATAAAAACTTCCTGAATTTATATTTTGTTGAGAATCATTTAAAATGGATCATAAGGAGGGGTATGAAAGGTCTGAACAGTAAAGAAGGTGCAAAATGACATACAGTGGAATTACTTTCATTAAGTGCTGCAAGACTTCATTGTTTTACTCCACATTTCTGATGCAAGTCATTTACAGCAGCAAGTTTTAACATTAGTTTCTCAGTAGAAAATCAATCTTGAAGTCAGATGATAGTGATAAGTCAGCAGGCTGTAAAAACATTTGGAGCTTTCTTCCAGTCTTGCTGCAAATTTCCACTTAAAGAGGTCTTTTATGCTGTAGTGCATATGCTTTTATGCTTTTCCTGACTGCTGTTTGTGTAGCCTCACAGTACTGCAAGAGGAATATCCTAGAAATAGCAGTCCTCAGTAGTTGCAGTGGTTGACTTCCACCTTACAGCACTCTGTCAGTACCTTGTTAACAGCTGTTTTTTTGTACAATCCCCTCTAAAATTTCAATATATAATTTTCCCAAATTGATAACTACAGAAGACTTTTTTGCCACACTTCTAGCTTTCCATGGCTGGGGCTTTCATAGCTGATTGAGTGTTGTACCCAAAGTATATATTTCACTTCTTTTTTTCCATTGGCACTCTTTTATTTGAGGCAGAATGGGTACCAAAGTATGAAGTGAGAGACATGGTTGCTTTTCATTTTGGTGTCATTATGCAGGGAGGTGCAATTATGAAACTGAACTGCCTGCCTACTCTTTGTTTATTACCCATGATAGGATAAATCCAACCATTGTTAAAAGGTCCCAGATATGAATGTCTTCCCTTCCCAGGCCTAACACAACCTTTACTTACCTACATTTGCTAGGTAGTAAGCTAATTTTCTGACTGACTTCTTCAGCAGGTTTTGGCTGAGTGGCAAAGGGGTGTGAAGGAGCCATTCTTCTATGGCAAGTGAACATAGTGCTACTGTGGTGTGCAGGCTAGTTTGTAGGATGCATTCTGAGTCCTGTGTGCATTGTAGTTGTGACAAACATAAATATTTACAGATTGACCTTCCTTCTAACTCTCCAAATAGACTTCTTCATGAGAGAGAGAACTGAATATATATGCTTCTCATGCAATCAGCAGGATACGAACTGGATTTTAACCCTGTGGTGATAGTCAGTCAGATTCAGAGGTTTATGGACAGCCATGACATGACCCTCGTCTAAAAGCAGAGGGAACTCTGACTGTGTGTCACATAATGCAGGACTGCAGACTGCACTGAGCGGTGCTGGTAGAAAGGCTTAATTTTCTGCTAAATGTGTGCTTGAGTTTGCAGAGCCAGCATTTGGGAAATGGAGGGAATATAATTTTGTTTTTAGAGACTTCGTGTTTCATCTGGAGTTAATGAAAGGCAATAAATGTTGAATGAGAAAGTACCATATTTACTGAATTTCTTCTCAGGGACAGAAATAATAGTTTCTGAATTGGTTAGAAATGTTGTTTGTTTATTCTCATCATTTATATTGTTATTGCCTAACTGGAAGAGGGGTGTTACTACAGTTTCAATATATAAATAATAGGCAGGTGTGGCTGTGCAGTGTTCAGTAATTCAGTTAGGCTTCTCCTTAAGCTAGATGATGAGCACAAATAATCTGGAAAGGTTTTTCTTGGGCAAGTAACCCTTGGTCTTCTGAGCTTCCTGAGCAGCACCCTTACAATACTGAATTCTGCCCTCTGAGAGGAATTAGATTTAAATAATCAGCTGATTTCTACAGCCACCAAGCATCACATTAGATTGTACCAGTCTGTGAAGCTGAACCAGATTTAGATTGCTTATGTGGACCTGAGGTGTTATCAATCATATTAAAACTATGGTGATTCACTCATTGCCACTGTTAGATAAACTCCCTGTTCTCTCCTCATCAAGCATTCTCCCTCAGTTTAATTTTAGTTTGTATATAATAGTAGCTGTTACTAATTTTTATGTAATTTATTTTTCATATAATCTTTGTTTCGTTTCTTCATCCCTACTATAGCTGCCTTTTTGTCATAATAAAATGATCAAGCAGGTTGACATTTTTACAGTAAAATAGACAAAGGGAAAAAATTGAGCGCACAGGTACCATCAAAATTATAGTCCAAGGGTAATTTTGCTAACAGCAGTTTCCAGTTTCATGAGATCAATTTTAATGGAAAATCATTCTGACCTATCATTTTATACAAAGATTTATTATGACTAGGGAACAAACTGAGTGACTATTCCCTTGTGTATCCACACACCTACATATTTCTATAATTTATTTCTTTTTCCTTTTTTAACCTATAATAATGTGAGAAAAGTCCAAGTGAGAATTATGGCTTGGCAGAAATTTAGATTAGTTTATGTTGAAAGGATTTAATGTTGTTATGATGTAAAAACAGCTCTTTGCTCCTGTGTCAGAAAGGGCCATATAAATCATCTTTTGCCCAATTACTCCCCTAATTTTCTTCCTTGATGAAAAGATGTGACTGATTGTCATAAGCTATTTAC